>NW_006293525.1:226544-229257 GCF_000327345.1 Myotis davidii | reverse complement strand
CGGGAAGAATCCAGCCCCAGAGCCAAGGAGGCCTGGGTGCAGGGAAGCCCGGCCAGGTGTGTGCAGCGCGGGAGGGGACATGCTAGGTCTGTGGACTGCACTCAGATGGCCCACGAGGAACCGAAGAACTGCCTTCCCTTGCAGCTCCGAGGAAGGCCCAGCGGCCAGGAAAGGCTCAGGCAGCCGCTGCTGCTCCCACCGCCAGCTCCCGGCCGCCAGCTCCCCTCTGCCTGCTCCCCACCTCCTGCTCCCCACTGCCTGCTCCCGGCCGCCAGCTCCCCTCTGCCTGCTCCCCACCTCCTGCTCCCCACTGCCTGCTCCCGGCCGCCAGCTCCCCTTGGCCTGCTCCCCGTTGCCTGCTCCCCAACACTAGCTCCCAGCTGCCTGCTCCCCACTGCCTGCTCCCCTCTGCCTGCCCCGCACCAGTAGCCAAAAGAGATGAGCAAATCAGGAGAATCACAAATCCCTTTCGGGGCAAGGAGGCCTTGGGAACCCCAGGGTGGGAGCAGGAGGCTGACTCAGCCCCAGGAGATGCTGTAGAAGTAGCTTTGGGAGAAAACAAAGCAAAAACAGTCAATGCTGTAAGTTTATGTATTTATTTAGTATTTGTATTCTCTAAATATAGCTTCATCCTAAGTCTTAAAACCCCTAAATGGCCACGTTCACGCCTGCCAGCCCTTCCGGGCTAGGCTTCCCAGGTTCCTGTGCCCTCGGCTGATCCTGCCTCTATTTGACCCCAGAAGGCAGTCCCGCTGGCCAGTGAGGGGCGGTGCACTCACTGAGTATGCATCGCGGAAGTTTTCCAGTCAAACGCCAGGCCTGCTTCCAAATGGGGAGGTTCAATATTTGTTTTTAATTTTCTGACTCAAAAATGTTAACTAACAGATGAATCTTGCCACTCCGTCGTGTTTTATAGAAATGGGGTTGGAATGAGAGCCTGTCCCTGGGACCGGCCTTGCTTCCTGTCCCCACGCTGTCCTGGGAAACCCTCTCAGAGGAAACTTTAGCTCCCACACATCAGAGGCCAGTGCTGGACCTCAGCGCTTTGGCCCAGAGGGCAGGAGGGGCCGACATGAGAACACGCATTCCTGTCTCTCTGAGCAGCTCGGTCACAGACCGGTTTAAACAAAAGGATGTGCTGTGGGGAGAAACTGCCGAGAGCTTGCTTTGCAGAAAACATTGGCACCAAAGGCCCCTGACACGACTGTCCTTTTCATACAACGATGGAAGGTTGAATACATAACTTAAAATTTAGAAATTTGTGAAGAATTTCAAGGTTTAATTTGCCAAATATTTTCCCTTTGTGGCATTATTTTGTATTTACCCATTACCCAGTGAGTAAATTAAGCAAACTGCCTCTTTCTTCCCTGAATGCAAGAGAAGGACAGGACAGGGGCAGGCCTGGGAATGCTGGGAATGCCCTCGCACTCAGCCGCCCACCAACAGCCCGCTGCTGGGATGGAAGAGAGTCCGCCTCCTCCGCTGGTTTCCAGGTAAACCCAATGGCAGTTTAACACACCTGCTACACCCGTGGTCCGCAAACTGCGGCTCTTTGGCCCCTTGAGTGTGGCTCTTCCTAAGCCTTAGGAGGACCCTAATTAAGTTAATAACGCGACTGTCCTTTTCATACAACGATGGAAGGTTGAATACATAACTTAAAATTTAGAAATTTGTAAAGAATTTCAAGGTTTAATTGAATTTCAAGGTTTAATAACAATGTACCTACCTATATAGTTTAAGTTTAAAAAATTTGGCTCTCAAAAGAAACTTCAATCGTTGTACAGTTGGTATTTGGCTGTTGACTAATGAGTTTGTGACCGCTGTGCTACACTAACGCTGGTGTGCGATGGTGAAAACACATGCTCTGCCGGGGAACCATGAAGAATCCGTGTCTCCACACCTTCGCCTCCGACTCCTTAGCACGTTTTAGGGGAGTGGATGTTTCCCACAATGGCCACGGGCTAATGATCCCTCACCAGTTGCCACTCGCTGCCTCTGTGCGGCCCTCTCATCAGCAAAGGCAGTCAAGATGCTACCTGCACGGGGTCTCCAACAGCCTCAGACAACAAAAATGCAGCCTCAAGACCCCTCCCCCGAACTTGGCATCAACTCCCGGAGAAGGAGCGGCCGCTGCACACCCCGCCCAGGGCTTGCCCGCTCACACCTTCCCCGCCGGGGCACCCGCGTGCCCGCTTCGGGGGACGGTGATAGGGGTCCCTGTGGGAACCTGAGAAGGAAAGGAAAGGGGGGCACCGCTTTCTGGCTGCCGAGCTGGCAGGGACGCAGGGACTCCTGGGGGCAGGTCCTTCCTCCCACCAGGTCCTTCTGCCACCAGGTCCCTCCTTCCTCCAGGTTCTCAATAGCCATTTGGACTCTGCCTGCGCCTTCCCTCCCGCCCCACCCGCCCTCCTCTGGGCTGGGAGGCCTTGGGGCAGCCCTGCTGCTGCCACCCGCTGAGGCAGCCCCCTCTCTGGGCACCTGTTTCCTGGACCATCCCCCCCCTCCAGTTTGCTGTGAGGAGACAGCACCCCCTGCGCACCCCACTCCTGTCCCCACCTGACGGGGTTGGAGCGGAGCCGGCCCAACCGGGAAGGGAGGAGGGGCTCCCCTTATTGTTTGAACGCGTCCTCTTAGAGTCTCACCTATTAGCTCCCACCCCCGCGCAACCGAAGCCCGTATTTAAAAAGCAGCCGCCCCCCTTCCCGCCGGTTAG
>NW_006293525.1:223343-225637 GCF_000327345.1 Myotis davidii | reverse complement strand
CTGGGCGGTGCGCTCTGGGCCCCCGCAGGCCCACGCCCCGGCCTGCAGTCCGGCTGCGCCTTGGTGCTGGCCGGTGGCCGTAATTTAACATCAGATGCCTATTAGAATCCCTGCGGCAGCAACACCGCTGTCTCCCTGTTTTGCTACCAAGTAACAGGATTAGCCAACAAGAGCGAGATTTCAAATTAACCATAAAAATTACAAATTGCAATTCATTTAGCTGCCCATTTGCTACATTAAAAACATAAATAAATGAGTTTGTGTTCCGAGGGCCGAAACGCAAGCAAGAAAGCGAAGGCAGTGGAACCAGGCCTCCCACCACAGAGCTGGGGCCTGGAGGGGGAGTGCGCCCCCAGGGGCAGCCAAGGGCCAGACTGAGGCCCTGTGGGCTCCAGAGGTCACGTGAGGACCCCCGACAGGCAGGAGGCCCCTAGCACCTGAGTTCTTTCCCAGGAAGGGGCTGTGTCAGGGGAGAGGTGTGGGGTGCAGTGGGTGGTCAATCTAGGGGACAGGGCTGGGCCCAAACCAAGAAAGTCAGGAAAACCAGCAAACGTGTATTTTTCCAACCCTGTGACCTAAAATTCAGGGTGGGGCCGTTCCCCCGGTGCCTAGAGCAGTGGTCGGAGAGCCACATGCGGCTCTTTGGCCCCTTGAGTGTGGCTCTTCCACAAAATACCACGTGCGGGCGCGCCCGTAGTGCGATTGAAACTTCGTGGCCCATGCGCAGAAGTCGGTTTTCAGCCTGGGCGAGTCTATTTTGAAGAAGTGGCATTAGAAGAAGTGGGGGGGTGTTGGTCGGTCCAGCGATGGGACACACGGTGCAGGCGGGTGGGGGATACGCAGCTCGGGGGAGGCGCGCGTGATTCATGCCCCAGTTGAGTGAGCCAGTCCTTCAGCGTCTCATGTGCAGTGGTTAGTGCTAGTCGTGTCTGCAAATCGCGTGCAGGTGACAAAAGTACCTACTCGAAGCATAAAGTTACCTGTATTTTTCCAACCAGCTGCAAATCCTACAGGTATTTTTATCATCAATTTAAGAATTGTAATTATTTTGTGTTGGTGGCTTTATTATTATAAAATGAGGACATTTTTAGCAAAGGCCAGCTTAGGAGCACCCTAGTTAAGTTAATAACAATGTACCTACCTATATAGTTTAAGTTTTAAAAATGTGGCTCTCAAAAGAAATTTCCATCGTTGTGCTGTTGATATTTGGCTGTTGACTGATGAGTTTGCCGACCACTGGCCTAGAGTGTAGGAGGGAGATGCGGGTGGATTTTGTTCGCATCCTGAAGTGGGCATGCCTTTGACACATATTAATTCCAGTCCGTGTGCATGGTCACCCTGGCCTTTTTTAGGGAGCAGGGCTCTGGCCCTGCGGGGTGGATGTGTGGGGCCCAGGTGGCCCCTAGAACCCAGTGTCCGCATGGCTATTATTGAGGTTTTTCGAGTGAAGGATGCCCAGAACACCAAAGTTCTGTCTGCATAGACTCAGCATCTGCTTTGTGGGTCAGGAGATGGGTTGGTGTGTGTGGGCCCAGAGGGACCCCCGCTTTGCTGGGGGAGCGGCCTGGACAGGAGTCTCCGTGGCCTATCCCCCCATGCCTCCCCCACCCCAAACATCACAGGAGGAGCTCTGACCAGGCCTCCTCCCACCAGGTGGGTTTTGTTTACTTCGGGAGATTTCCTTGGAGGTGGCTTTGCCCCCATCACGATCCACAGGGGGCGCTGGGACCCCTCCAGCCCCCAGCCCCCCTCCCCTTGAGCTTCTCTACTGAGGAGGAGGGACCCAGCAAGTAGGTCTGTGCAAGGACCTCTCCGTGCAGTGCATCCCCACATGGGGCGGGGTGGGGGGAGGTGTGGCCACGAGGAGGGGGGCCAGAGGCAGGCGTTGGGATGAGCTGGCAATGTGAGAAAGGAAGCAAGGCTCCCTGTCACCTCCAGGTGTGCACCCAGTTCTTTCCCACTCGCCTCCTTTCCCGCCCTCCTGCCCTAAACTCCAGGCCCAGGCCAGAGGCGGTCGCCCTTCTCCCTAGAATGTTCTCAAATAAATGGGAGCAAGTAGTCGGATTCCTCTGGAGCCAGGCCTCCCGGGTAACACGGGGGTAAGGAGGGCGGGACCAGAGGCCAGGTGATGCTCAGGGTGCCTTTTGGTGGCAGCGCCGCTGTCCCACCCAATCCGACCTTTCTCGCCCCCGGAGCCTGCTCATCGGCTGCCTAGGCCTTGGCGCCTTTGATGGGTGGGTGGGTGCCCTGGGTGCCCCCCCACACCTGGCCACATGTCTCCAGCTGTTCTCCCC
>NW_006293525.1:213437-223301 GCF_000327345.1 Myotis davidii | reverse complement strand
AGGGGCTGACCCCCAGGGCGCATGGAGCTCTGGCCCTGGAAGAGCCGTGCAGAGGGGCCACTGAACTGTTTTCTGCCCTCATCCTGTTCAGAGTCAGGAGACACAAGGGGTTTGGCCTTTACCTCTGGCCAACAACCAGGCGCAGATTCGGTTTCATTTTCTCCCCTTCCAGCTCGCTGCTCGCTGTGATGCAGGTCCGGGCGGGGCAGGGAGGAACGCCTTTGTTCCCAGACAAAGACCAGAAAGCTGGCCAGCAGCGTCCTTGCAGCCTGGAGGGGGTCCCCGCGCCCCTCTGGTGGTGTCAGGGCTGCTGGGCTGAGCCCTGCGGGTGGGATAGGGGCACCTGCTCCCATCCTGGCCCCGTTCTTTGGGGCTTCAAACTGTTCCCCCTGAGCTGCCGCAACCCTCGCGGAACCCCAGCACAAAGGCTTTGTCCCTGCAAACGGGGCCTTCAGCTGGGGCTGAGGGTCCTGGGAAAACTCCTGTTGCCGGGGCCGACCGGCAGCCCCTGAAGACGGATGAACAGATGACTCAGACACAATTTCATGTGGGGAGAGGGCTAAGGGGCTTGTCTGGCTCAAGGGTCCAAGCAGCCTCGGTTGCCTGCCTGGTTAGGCTTTATCGGAATTTTTATCTTTAGATGCAATCAGTAGGGTGAGTAACCTTGGGAGGACACATGTTACATTGTCCTCTAGGCCAGGGCATCCAGGGGTTAAGCGTAAGGAGTCCAGTAAACACCTTGGGGTCTGCAGGGCACAGACTTGGTTGGAAAGGTCAAGGAATAATTAGGGGCGCCGCCTTCGACACTCCCCGAAGTCTCCCCTGAATTGGAATTCCGATAAGCAGGGCAGGCGGCCTTCCACACACCCCTTTTCTCAGAATGTCCTCCCTACAGCTTTCCAGCCAAGTCCCTGTGCTCCCGGACACCGTGGCCACAGGAGGAGGTGGACAGTGACGGGGAACGAGGGCACCGCCGTCCTTTTGGAACAGTGACCAGAGCGCGTCCGCAGCCCCGTGGCTCCTCAGCGCGCCACTTGGGCCATCCATTCCGTCCCCTCAGCCCCGCAGCGAGGCAGGCGCTTCTGTCTCCACCGCGGCCGGGAGCCGAGGCACCGGGAGGCTGAACAACTTCCCAGGCTGCATAGTCAGCAAGTGGCCAGAAATGGACCGAGGTCCGCTGCCCACCTGGGCGGGCCCCTCCCGGCCGACGCGGCACTCAGGCTCCTGGCCTGGAAGTGAAGGTGACGGCCTCCGTCCTCGCGGAGCGGGCCCCAGGCTGCGGGGCTGAGAGGGGACGCCGAAAGCAAAACATCTCGGAACAGGTTTGCTAGACGCCGAGTGTGCGGGCCTCCCGCCTGCAGCCCCGGGGAGCTTGGCACGTTGGGGTGCAGAGGGGTGTTCAAATGAATTTTAAACTGCCGACGCGATGAAAGAATGTCTGAGGGGACTCCACATTAGTGCCCGAGTCAGGGGCAGTGCGGCCGAGAGGGTGGCGAGGTCGAGGCCTGCGGGGGAGGCGATGCTGGAATTGCAGGGGTCCTGGCATCAGCCACCCCCAGACTTTATGAAGGACCCGCTGTGGCCAAATATTGCCATCCGGTGCACTGGGCAGTGTGGCACCCGGTGTGGCACCGTCCTTTTGTGACCAGAGCGCGTCCCCAAGCTTGCTCCCAGGTCTGCTCTTTACTCAGAGAAGGTGTCCTTGAGCACGGCCTCCTTGTCACAGCGGAAACAAATGGAGCTCCAACAGGTCTATCTAGAACTTTCCACACTGTAGCAAAAACCCTGCCTGCGTCCCATTGCCCCTCTGGCGGTCAGCACCCACTTGGGGAAGGCTTGGTGCTCGGGTGCTGGGTGGGGCTGCACCTCTCCAGTTTCCAGTCCCCCCCTCGTGAGTGAGTGACAGATGATGGGACCGGAGCCTGGAGGTATATATGGGTGCATCTGCGCAAGGCGGCCACTCTCTGGAACATTCTGAAGAAGGCAGACCCTTTCCATACCTTCGGGAGTCTGGGTGCTGCACGCCTGGTGCTGCCTTTTCGGTTCCCACAGTGATTCCCTGCACCCTCCCCACCTGCTCTACCTGTGTCCTGAGCCCTCGGGACCGCATCCCCGTCTCTGGCCTGGGAAGCCAAGCTAGTGAGGAGCCTCGTGAGGAGGGGCCTCGGGGGAGACAGGCGGGGCCTGGAGAAATGCCTGGCAGAAGCGGGCCGCGCTCCCCGGGTCCTTGCTGGGGGTCAGAAGCCACCTGTCTACACACCCCCGCCCCATAGGTCAGGAGAGAGGCCCTAGAAAGATGGGATGATGGATGACTAGGAGGCTCACCAGGCCTGGGAGAGCGAGCCCTGTCGGCCGACAGTAACAGTAACTCACCCTCGACTGCGTGCCCCGTGAGCGGGCACCGTTCCGCCACTGTGTGATGCTGCCTCACACTGAGCCCGGAGCTAGGTGCCAGTCCACGCTTCCCACCTCACAGGGGAGGACACCGGGCCGCCACAAGCTGGTAAGTGGTGGAGCCTTGATTGGCTACCAGACCGTCTGGCCCGGCACAAGGCCACCTGTCACAAAGACGTGGCCGCCGAGGAGCCCTGCCCTCCAGCGGGGCGAGGTGAGAACAGAATGGGCCAAGGAGAGCCCAGGCCTGCCCGCTGGGACCGCCTTCCTCGGTGCCATCCCGAGGTGGACTTGATGAAGACACCTCGAACCTTCCCGGGTGGAAGGACGCAGTTGCCCCACCTGCCCTGGGCCGTGAGCCCTGGGGTGAGGTCCCAGATGCTGACCGGCTCCGCCCCTCGTCCTGAGCTTTGATCTAATGAGTCAACCCCGCTGGCTACCTGGCCTCCGGCCGTCTGCGTCCACCACTCTCCGGGCAGCCCCGCCAGCCTCTGGGATTCTTTGGCCTAAACACCTGTTCCCAGCAGTGACTTGTTCCTGAGACCTGCCTTCCCAGGGGTGGCCCAGACGCAGCTGGAGTGGAGCTGTCACCGTCCCCTGGGTAAGTGGCCCCACGCCCGGCGTGTGTACAGCACGTCAGCGATGCCCCCGAAGTGGGTGAAATGCTTTACTGGCCCCCTAGCAGCGCCCCGCCCTGGGACACAGGGAGCTTTGCCATGTTCACCCCAAGACCTGGCACCCCAAACGCCAGCCAGCAGCCAGCCACAGGGAGGTGGCTTTGAGCGAGGCGCTCGGTCCAGCACCCCTCCCCCACCCACTGTGTGGCCTGGCACGAGTGTTCCCACCTCTCTGAGCCCGTCCTCCTGCCTTCAGGTGGGGCGGGGGTGAGTACCAGGTGCTGCTGTGATGACACAGGAAAAACCAGAACCAACTGCCGAGGACTCACCCCTGTCACTGCCGCCCTCCCGGCGGCCACTCCTCACACTCCGTACGGCCATGACAGCACACCCGGTGCCAGGCCGGGCGCAGGAGGGAGGAGCAGCCGGAGGGCCGGTGACAGAGGCACTGTGCGCTGGCGCCCGCCGGTCCTCAGGCCTCCATCCCCGTCTGCCGCCCTGGACACTGCTGGCCTGCATGTGGTGTCACCTCCTCGAGAGCATGTCCCTCCCGTCTCTGCATCTCTGCGAAGAGGGGCATCTCCTCCCTGTTCTTACGTTGACAAGCCCGGGGGCCCACCTTCCCTGCTAGTTTGACAACTGCACCCAGTTGCCTATAAGATGAAACTGCACTTTCTTTAGGGTTTGGCTTTCAAAGCTTCAGGGACTGCGCGATGGAAGGACAGGGAAGTCACCTGCCTTTCCGGCTCCCCTTCATGTGCGCTGGGGACCTTGTGCCCCATGTGGTCCAAAAGGAGTGAGCACCTGTGGGCGTCTCCCTGGCCATCCTGCTGCTGGGGCGCCCGCACCAGCCTCATGGCCTTTCCTGGGCGAAGACCGTCCGGCCGGGACTTACCTAGACTTGCAGGATGAAAAGGGCCAGCGCCTGCCGGCTGGGGCTGCGCTCTGGACGTTGGGGAGCCCAGGGCCGGTCACCTTGTGGGTGTCAAATGGATTTTCATTCAGGGAAAACCAGAGCCCTCAGAACGTGCCTGACGTGAGAAGTCGGGGCAGAGCCTGGAGCCTGGTCTGGTGTGTGGCACGTGGCCGTCTCCTAGCAGCGGTGCCCTCCTCCACCCGCTCCTCCAGCTGGGGCGCCCGCCCTCCTCCACCCACTCCTCCGGGTCTTCGCTGCTGGAACGTGCTGCCTCCCCTGCGGCCGCTGCGACCCACACGTGTCTGTAGAGCAGACTGTTTCCTGAGGTCCCAGAGCTGCCCGGTGGGGTCTCCGTGGCACCCGCGGGGCTGGCCTCCCCCCAGGCTCCCGGGGAGTGTGTGGTTCCAGACGGCAGGGCCACCAAGGGCTGGAGACGCAGCCACACCCAGGTAAGCCCCTCAAGTTCATCACCTGCCGTCCGCACAAACCCCACAGCGGGGATCGGGCCGAGCACCCGCAGTCTGGCCTGGAGTGGAGGGAGGTGGGGTAGAAGTTGGTGTTCCCTGCTTGTCCGCTTTCCAGGGCCTCACTCCCCTTCCGAAGTGCTCCTGGGGGTGGGGCGGGTGCCCAGGCTGTTCTAGATGATTCTGTCCTGTTGTCTGGATACCAGGCAGCTTCCCCCTGGCGTCCCAGGGACAACCCCAACATCTGGAGTTTGGGAGGGCGCCGCAAGGATGGCCCAGCCCCTCTTCAGCCACCAGCCCCTTCGTTACGCGGTCACAGCCTCCGTCACCAAACGCTTGCTGTGCGCGGACTGGACTTCCACCCGTGTCCGGAGACCAGAGACATGGCAAAGGGGAGTGTCCCAGCGGGACAGGTGACGGCTGACGGAGGCCAGGTGAACCGGCTCCTCCTGGAGGGCGGGCAGTCTTGCCCCCGTGAGCCGGCCGCAGCCAGGACCCGGGATGTCAGTCTCTCCCTGGCCGTGGCAGTGACTGTGGGAGGGGACCTGGGCTCGCAGTCCCCTCTGCCCCAACACTGGCAGGCGCTGCCTGAGCACCTGCCGGTCTGCAGGGGATTCTGTCTCCAGGTGAGGCCCAGGGAGTGCCGTGCACCTTCAGAGCCTGCTGCTGCGGCCCCGCCCCGCACCCACTGCTCCTGTGCTGTTGGTGCCCTGGCTGCGGTTTGGGTTGGGGGGGGCACGGCTTGGCCCCGTCCCACAGAGGAGGGGGAGAGGGCTGCTTGACAGCATGTGCTTGTGCAGGGGTGACTAACCCCCCTCCTCACATCGACCAGGACCTCGGAGTGCGGCTTTATTTGCAAGTCGAGTCTTTGCAGATGCCATTAGCTGGTCAAGGTGAGGGCCTGCTGGTTAGGGCACCACGGACACTGGCCGGTGTCCTCGAAGGAGTCAGCACGTAAAAAAGATTTAAAAGAAGAAGGAGGAGAGGACAGTGCCAGGCGGTGTGGCTCTGGCTGAGCGTTGTCCCGGCGCCGAAGGGCCGCTGGTTCCACTCCCAGCCGGGCACATGCCCAGGTTCCGGTTCAATCCCTAGTGTGGCAGCCAATCGATGTTTCTTTCTCATCGATGTTTCTCTCTCTCCCTCTCCCTCTCTCTAAAGAAAAAAAATCAATAAAACATTTTTTAAAAGAAGAAGACACAGAGAGTCACCCAGAGAATAGGCCGTGTGAGCACGAGGCAGAGCTGGGGTGATGTGCCCACAAGCCAAGGGGGCCGAGAACTGCCCCCACCCCCGGAGCTGGCAGAGGCAGGCGGCACCCTCTCCCCGCCTCAGGGGAGTGGCCCTGCCTACACCTCGGTCTGATCTCCCACTTCCAGCCTCCGGACTGCAGACTTCACTCCGCTGCTCCTGCTGCCCGGTTGGAGGGACGTTGTTGCAGCCACCGCCGCGGGAAGCAGCGCCGTGAGCAGGCGGCAGGCACGCATGGAAGCCAGGCCAGTGCCCAGGAGCCCTCTTCCTGGTGCCAGGTCACTGTGGTCTCTCTGCTGCTGTGTGGCCCAGCCTGTGTGTGAGGGTGCTGGGCTCCCCGCTGCCTTTTCCTGCCCTGCCCCCTGCCCCCAGGAAAGCCGTCTGCCTGGCCTGCAGGGGCTGCAGGCCATGGGGGGCTGCAGGCTGTGGGGGGCTGGTGTGAGAGCCGAGGACACCCAGTGAGGCTGTACCCACAAGGCCCCGAGGGCGGTCACCGCACAACTCGCCGGATCGTGGGGGAGGCATAGGGTCACTGGGGAGGCAGAGGGGCCAGTGAGGGGACAGCTGAGGGTGTCCCCCGGCAGGCAGGCAGGGTAGCAGCTCAGCATGGGCGGCTCGATCATTCTGGTGGACTGGACGGGTGGGCCGGTTCTGCTGGGCCCGGCCTGGGCCTCGGGCAGAGGACGCTGCCTGCTGGGTTCCCGGGGATGGAGGCCTGGCTCCCAGGGCAGGTGGCGGGGCAGGTGGGCAGGCTGGCCCCTCGCTGTCTCTGAGGAATGGCTCGCAGGTGGGGGGCAGTCTCTCCCCAGCCTTCCTTATCTTTTGTGGATCTCAGGGTCTGCAGCGTCTTTGCAAAAATGATTGACACTGTCACTCAGCCAACTTAGGCTGCCCTGTGCCTCGTGACCGGGAGGGAGGCGGCACGTTCTGCTGGGTCCAAGCCCAGTGTGGGTCTCCCACACGCGGTCCCGGCAGCCTTCGTCTCCCTCCCGAGCATGTTGCCTGTCACACGGAAGGAAAGGGCAGGCCCGCGCTGGCGCGCCCGGAGGGTACGATGCTCACGGGCATGTTACAGGCTCTGAAAGCCCGGAAGTGAATAAGCCTGTGTGTTCATGTAACCACATCTCCCCGCAATCTCTTTCCAGGGAGCCCGACACCCCTGCAGCTGGTCCTGGGCTCCGGGAGGAACTGACGTGCCACAGGGAGAGGAAGAGGTCTGGGGGCCAACCAACAGGGTGCGGGGCCCCGCGTTCCCGGGGAGATGACGGAGGGACAGTTTGTCTCCAACGCCCATGGCCTTTCCCGGTGCCACTTCTCCTGTCTCCGGGCTCCTCCCCTCCACCTGCGCAGGTGCCTGCTGTGCCCATCCTGCCCGTTCCTCGCCCGAGGATTTGTTTTAGAGAGAGTGGGGGGGAGAGAGGGAGAGGTGGAGGGAGAGACAGAGAGAGGCACATCATTCGGTTGCCTCCCACAGGAACCCTGACCGGGGCCAGGGATGGACCTGCAACCCAGGTATGTGCCCTTGACCTGGAACTGAACCCCCAACCCCTTGGTGCGAGGGCCGAGGCTCTAACCACTGAGCAAATGGCTAGGGCTGAAATGATCTTTCATGACTAGAATGGAAATCTTGTTTATACTAATGCGTAAATGGCTAGCTAGCCAAATACCCCTTAAATTTGGTGTGCCCACCTGCCTTTCTGTTCTGCCCTCAGTGTCCTGGGAGGTGGCAGGACTGCAAGAAGAAACTCTGAGAGGGTGCAGGGAGAGCGTGTGAGCATGCATGTGCACGTGTGTATGTGTGAGCATGTGAGCATGCTCTTCCTGTGCCGAAAGAGAGACACTGTTTAATTCGGCAAGAGAATCACTCCACTTAGTGGGGACACGAAAGTCAGGCCCGCCCGGCCGTCATGGCTCAGAGGCTGGGGTCACCGTTCAATTCCCTGTCAGGCACATGCCCAGGTTGTGGGCTCGATCCCCAGTAGGGGCGGCCAATCCATGATTCTCGCTCATCATTGATGTTTCTCTCCCTCCCCCTCTCCCTTCTCTCTGAAATCAATAAAAATATATTTTTAAAAAGTCAGACCCCTTTACTATATTATTTTATCATAATCCTCACCCGAGCATATGTTTTTATTGGTTGTAGAGGGAGAGAGAAACATCGATGTGAGAGAGAAACATTAATCAGTTGCTTCTCTCCCCTGCTCCCTCCTACACTCCCCGACTGGGAATGAACTCACAACCTTTTTGGTGAACGGGATGATGCTCTAACCCAGCGGTTCTCAACCTGTGGGTCATGGCCCCTTTGGCGGTCGAACGACCCTTTCACAGGGGTCGCCTAAGACCATCCTGCAGATCAGATATTTACATGACGATTCATAACAGTAGCAACATTACAGTTATGACGTAGCAACGAAAATAATTTTATGGTTGGGGGTCTCCACAACATGAGGAAGTGTATTTAAAGGGCCAGAAGGTTGAGAACCACTGCTCTAACCGATGAGCCACCCAGCCAGGGCTAGATCACTTTCTCAGCTGCATAAGCTCACTGTTAGGTCAGGGGATGTCAGTTTATATGAGCAGAGCTGAGGTTGGTGACTGGGGTGGGGGTGCTGGGCTGAGGGCCGGGCGGCCACAGGCAGGGTGCTGCGACCGGTCTCCTTTCGCTGAGCGGAGGGGGTGCGCGTGGTAACGGCACAGGGAGATGGGCTTGAAGGATTCAGGCTTCCCCGTGATCTTTTCTGCGTCACGTGGTTCTTTAACATCATTTTCCAAAGGCAACCTAAATACCTAACAAAACCACCTTGGTTACAATCTAATAAAATTTGGGATTGCCTTTCACATAAGGTATATGCCGTAGGACCCAGGGTGAGGGGGTTCCGGGGCACCGAGAGCGCCCACGTGGGGCCACCTCCGCTCATCCTGTCCCAGTGTCACGCCCACGCCGACTCCCGCCCACCCATCCGGCCGCCTGCGGTATGTCCCTTCCCTGAGGTCCACTCCCAACTCCCAGGGTGGATCCTGGTCCCTGGCCACAGTGTTCTGCCCGTGTCTCCTATAAGCGGCTGACGACATCACATTTACCAGGGCTTTGGGGAGGGGAGCGCAGCCCGCGGGCCGGGTGTGTGCATGGGCAGGGCGGGTGGGAGCACGCTTGGCTCCGCCATTTCCAAAGGAGCGCGCTCGATTGCACCGGCGCCTTCAGAGCATCTCCGGGCAAGACTGCGTCTGCTCTGGAGGAAAATCATTTTCACAGCAATGTCCTTTAGAGCCAGAACCTGCACTCAAGTCTAAGAAAAGCACCATTTACTGCCCCGGCCAGTTTGGCTCAGCGGATAGAGCAGACTGAAGGGTCCCAGGTTCGATTCCGATCAAGGGCATGTACCTTGGCTGCAGGCTCCTTCCCAGTCAGGGCCCTGGTCAGGGTGGTGCAGGGGACAACCAGCCCATGTGTTTCTCGAACATCAATCTTTCTGTCTTTCCCTCTCTCTTCCACTCTCTCTCTCTCTTTAAAAAAAAAAAAAAATCAATGAAAAAATATCCTCGAGTGAGGATTTAAAAAATAAAGAAAGAACGCACCTTTGAGGTCATGACGTTCTAGGAGGCGCTGTGGGACGCTTTACTTCTTACCAGGGTCGGGACACGCACCTGTTTTGTTACTCCTTGAAACTGTGGCTGAATGAGGTAAAGATTAGGAAAGGTACGAACTCACAATAGACCCGAAGAGGGAGTGACCCTGAGGGCCCCATGTCCTCGGAGTGTGTCCCGGAGCCAAGTGTGCAGACACTCACACAGCGGAGGGCGGGGCTGGTCCATGGGAGCAGCCGTCAGGGCGGGGCCTCCTCAGCTGGGACAAGGGGACAGAGCAGCAGTGTAGCTGGAGGGGAGGCTAGAGGGGCAACGAGCCTGTGCCCTCTGTCAGGGACTGTGGGACAAGAGAGTCCCAGGACATATACAAGCTGAGCTAGGCCGGGTGGCTCATTGGTTAGAGCATTGCCCCCATACAAGAAGGTTGGGGTTCGATCCCAGTCAGGGCACATGCAAGGATCAACCAATCAAAGCTACAGAAGACATGAGAGGGGCTTCTATTAGGACGGAAATGCTTCACCCAAAAGCACGGATCATATTTCAACAGACCCTCACACCCAGCGCCCTTCCTACCACTCCTGGGCTGCTTCCAGCTTCGGGGAGGAGGCGATTCTGTGCTTGGTCCTTGGTGCTCGCCCCC
>NW_006293525.1:198276-213391 GCF_000327345.1 Myotis davidii | reverse complement strand
CCCCCCCCCCCCCCCCCCCCCCGTGTTTAACACTCAGAGTCTCCATTCCCTGTAAGAACACTTTTCTGATCGCTAAACAGGCGGCTGCTGTACCTCTGTCCCACAGAGCAGAGAGGAACACAGCCCCTAGGGCAGGGGTGGGCAACCTTTTGTGAGTGCGTGCCAAAACCAGCAAAATCTCTGACTCAACATTCTTCTGCGTGCCAACCCTAATTTTTCGAGAACATGTTACGCCTACTTGATATCTCTTAAGGTGTACGTCTGTGAAGAACCTTTAAGAAATAATAAAATTCATTCGAGCGACAAGAACACAGTATATGATGATGAAAAACACATTTACTACTACTTTCATCTGTCAGGCTACTCCTATTACGAGGCTTAACAAAATTCATCACTGAGAGCAAAGATTCACAATTGTAAATGGAAGATTATAAGAGAGGGTTTCACGTGCCAGCAAAAGTTACTGGCTTGCCATGTTTGGCACGTGAGCCAGGGGTTGCCCACCCCTGCTCTAGGTTGATGTCTCAGACACCAGGCATGGTACCTATTTCTTAAAAAAAAAAAAGTCAACCAATGAATGGGTCAATAAATGGAACAACAAATCGATGTTTCTGACTCAATCAATCTCTCTCTCTCTCGTAGCCCTTCTCTCTCTCTCAAGTCAATGAATTTAAAAGTCCCGCAAAGCTGAGCTAGTTGGGCGAAAGGCGATTATTAAGTCAAGAAAAACAGAAAGGTGTCCAAGGAGGTAAACATAACCGTAACACGCTAACGGGCGTGACTTGATCCTAAGACTGTAGCCACTCCTGTCACTTCAGGAGGAACTACAGCCACGTGCTGGGAGGAGGGCAGAGAATGCCCGAGAGCGGAACCATGGCTTCCGTAGAGGAATCAGCCGAGAAACAGCGGTTGTTCCCATTGTTTGTCAACACGAGAAGACTCTAGAAGCAGGTGTCCAACGGCTGCCGACTGCCTGGAGCGGGATGGGCAGTGGGGAGGGCTACTCCTTTGTATCATAATCCAGAGAAACTATGTTACTTTTCAAACCATGATTATTTGATGAAGTAAGACAGGTCAAATCCTTGGATTCTTTGATGTCTTTGATGCCTGCTCTGGCCAGGGGCTCGGTTGGTTGAACATCATCCTGCACACCGAAGATTGCAGGTTCGATCCCCGGTTGGGGTTTATACAGGAGGCAACTGATCGATGCTTCTCTCTCACGTCAATGTTTCTCTCTCTCTGTCTAAAAATCAATGAAACATATTCTTGGCCCTGGCCGGTTTTGCTCAGTGGATAGAGCATCCGCCTGTGAACTGAAGGGTCCCAGGTTCGATTCTGGTCAAGGGCACATGCCTAGGTTGCAGGCTCAGTCCAACATGCAGGAGGCAGCTGATCAATGATTGCCTCTCATCATTGATGTTTCTGTCGGCTGTTTGCCCCATGAATGCTCCTGCTGCCAAGTGAGTCCTTTAACATTCCGTTGGCGGGGGCAGCATCTGTCAGCATTTCCACCTGGGCCAGGGCAGAGGCTCTTGCCTCGCTGGCTCCAGGTGCCCAGCAAAAGCACCCTCTCACCCTCCCCAGGTCCCCACAGGAGGCAGGAGCCACTGGGGTTCACGGAGGCCCATTTCCCCACCAGGTCAGACAGGCAGCTGGAGGCAGCTGAGGGCAGGTGCGCACCCTGGGCCCCCAGTGCCCAAGCCCTGACAGTGCTCCCCCTGAAGAGCCCCCCCCCCTAGAAGGAGAGTCTGCTTTCCTCCTGTGACACGGGCCTGAGGATGCCTCTCCGGGTCTGCAGTCCCCGGGAGCCCAGCGCGGGGAGAGGCAGGTGCTCAAACCCCAGATGTGAATGGCTCCTGAAGAAAAACCCAACCACTAGAAGGTGCCTGGGGAGGGGTCTGGGGCCTGGGGGCTATTTCCACTGCATTCTTCGTTCGACCTTCTGGTGGTTTCTGTTTTGGCCACTTAGGCGACCTTCCTTTCTTAGACACTCATTTCAGCCATCTGGGCAACAAGCCCAAGTCCCAGTTGGCGAGTAAGTGGCCCAAAGCTTCGTCACATTTGCATGCAGCTTAGGAGAGAGACTGGGTTGCTGGAGACTCTGTCAGCATGCCAATACGTGCCGACTCCCACCAAGGCTGGCCTTCAAAAAACTATCTGCCAGTGTAGGCTCGGATTTATTTGTAAGGAGGGAGCGGCCTGGGGGAGGCTGCAGGTGCAGCCATGGCCACCAGGGGGCGCGGGCGCGTCAGTGAAAACCACTAAGCACGTTGTGGAAATGGGA
This sequence comes from Myotis davidii, assembly GCF_000327345.1. Taxonomy (NCBI): domain Eukaryota; kingdom Metazoa; phylum Chordata; class Mammalia; order Chiroptera; family Vespertilionidae; genus Myotis; species Myotis davidii. Next base: position 211,107 of record NW_006293525.1, on the reverse strand, counting down.
GGTGGCTGTGAGAGATGCCTCGATCAGAGCTCCCTTCTTCTAAAATACAGCCACTTCCTGTCCCAGGAAACCCCAACCAGGGGCAACTCCTGATGGCCGTGCGGGCATTCAGAACCCAGGCGGGTCCTTCTCCGACTGTCAGCTGAGAGCCCTGCAGTGGGTCCTGGAGGCAGGAAGGCTCAGCCGCTCGTTTCCCTGGAAGGTCTCTGGGCCTCAGGGAGGGACCGCTGTGGGCCCGGGACAGGGCATTTGGCTGCCATACCTGGTGAGGGCACCTCTGCCTGCGGCCCCCCTGTTGTGTTTGTTTTCTGAGCGTTGCCCCCAGGGTCAGCTGCGGATTAATAGAGATTGAGAGACCTCAGCAGCGTTGAAATTCTACCTGGTGAGCTCGGGTTTGAACCTGAGCCGATTGGGATCGCGCAAACACTAGCCGACTTCTCCTTGCTGACCAGGTGGCCTCAGTGTGGGTTGAGTTTCCCGTGTGCTCAGGGGCACTGCCCCACCGTCCCCAGAGTCTCGGTCACCTGGCGCCTCTCCTGCCTGGGAAGCAGAGTGGGTCCATGTGCGAGGATTTCCCAATCGGCAGAAACCCAGAGCCTTGAACTCCACAGCAGGTCTTGACTGTCTTTGTCAACTATCCGTAATATGGCAAGAACGTCCCACCTGGGGACGCAGTGGGTGGCCTGGGTTAGATTTCAGTCCCCGAGCAGGACAAGAAAGGGGTGCAGCCGAGCTGGGAAACCTGGAGGCCGGGGGCGGGGGGGAGGAGTGGGCGGTTCGGGGGGCAGCAGAGGGGACCTGTCGGAGCCACAGCTCAGCTCCTGGAGAAGCAAAGCTCATAGGAAACCGCAGACACGTGACTGGGAAGCATCGTCTCCGGTGCTGGGAGCGGAAACGAGGCCCAGCCGTATGTGTCACAGGCCTCGCCCGTCTGCAGCTGAGCGCTGCCCCAGCCCTGGGCTCACGTCCTCCTCACGTCTGCACCCTCAGTCCCTCCGACAGGACGCCAGTCCCCCAAGCCTCACCTCCACTCGGTTCAATCCGCAAAGACCCGGTTTCCAAATGAAGTCGCCCTCAGAGGTGTGGTGAGGCTTCCACGTGCCTTCCTTTGTGGGGCGCACCGTTAGCCATGACACCGAGGGCGTGTGGACGGTGACCCCTGGAGGAACAGCTCCAGGCAGAGGAGCCTCGAGGTTAAAAACACTATTTGTTACCCGATGCTCCACTGACAGGCTCGTGCCAGGTTCAGGGGCTGGACTTCAAACCAGAGGCCATTTGAAGGTGAAAATTGGTTTTCTGATGCCTGGCACCCGCATGTGTGACCCCTCCCTCCCTCCGAGTCCCTATAATGGACAGGGATTGGGGTCACTTAGATGAAACAGAAACCGCGGCGCCACAGAGCTGTGTCTGGGGCAGCTGCATTCGGGGCAGGCGTGACTTGCTCGTGGGTCTACCAGCCCTTCTCCCTCGTGTTTTGCCATGACCAGTTGTACGATGGCCTGTACACAGATCTCTCCGGAGACACAGCCGTTTTGTTGATGGGGAGTCAGGGCTTTTCTCTGCGCCCCGATTTCTAAAGGACGGCACCCTTTTCTAACCTGGAAGGTGCCTCCCTTGGACACGTGAAACTTTGAACTGTTCTTTCAATGACTTCGTTGGCACGTTGGCCATTGCTCAGAGGCACCACCGTGGCTGTGGGTTTGGGGAGTGACGGGGCAGGGCAGGAGGGGAGCCCCGAGCTGGCCGCCTGTGGTTAGACACCGGTCCTGGGCTGGTAAGCCCAGGTGCCAACTTGGGGGATCTTGTCGAGTCTCTCCTCCTCTTGGGCCCGTGGAGTCTGTCCAGGCCTGATCTATCCCCATGCCTCAGGCCTCACTGGTCCTTGCAGCTGTTGTGATGGAGTGAATAGGGAAGGGTGATGGTCCGGCCCCTGGCGTGTAAGACTCAGGTGGTCGGAAGCCGGGGAGGGACGTGCCGGAGAATGCAGCCTTCTGTCCAGAAGACTCCTTGGGCTGGAAGCTTGCTCCTGAGGTTGGGCGAGCAGGTCGGGCTGGTGTGGGGGGCTGCTGACCTGCCCCCCTGGCTCAGCCCGCAGCGGCCAGTGGAGGCTGGCACCAGGGAACCATGTCAGGAGGGTGTGGATGGTGAGGCACCCCGACCCGGGAAAGTCACCCAGTGCTGACCAGCTCACCTGCACGAGACTGTGGGGGCAACTGGGCCGCCCAGGGCAAGCCCTCGTCTTGGTGTGGGAAGCACCAAGGGGTTCAGAACCAGGCCGGCTGTCCAGGAGCACAGGGACTTGGCTGGAAAGCTGTAGGGAGGACATTCTGAGAAAAGTGGTGTGTGGAAGGCCGCCTGCCCTGTTTACTGGAATTCCAATTCAGGGGAGACTTCGGGGAGTGTTGAAGGCGGTGCCCCTAATTATTCCTTTACCTTTCCAACCAAGTCTGTGCACGTGCCGACCCCCAGGTGTTTACTGGACTCCTTATGCTTAACCCCTGGATGCCCTGGCCTAGAGGAAATGTAACATGTTCCTCCCAAGGTTACTCACCCTATTGATTGTATCTAAAGATAAAAATTCCAATAAAAAGCTAACGAGGCAGGCATTCGAGGCTGCTCTGGCCACTAGAGCCAGGGGCCCCTTAGCCCTCTCCCCACAGTGAGACTGTGTCTGAGTCATCTGTTCATCCGTCCTTCAGGGGCTGCCGGTCAGCCCGCAGCCTCCTGCTTCCCTGCGGGCAGGCCTCCTCGGGGGCCACTGGGTCTGTTCCGGGGCCGACATTCTTCCTGCTTCGTGCACACGGATCGCAGGCCACGTGTGGGAGGATTAACTTGGGGGCCTTTCTCCCTCCTACCCCAGAGATAAAGGGCATGTCTGTAACTCAAGGAGGGGGACACAGGGCACCATGTGGCTTCATTATTACTGATTCCGGACTTTAATCTGCCAGGAACATTCCCCAGGTAAGACCGCAGGTGACTTGGGCCAGCCCCTTCCCTGCCTCCCAGCATGCCCCTCTCTGGAGCCCCCCACCACTCCCATCCCCAGGGCAGGTCCAGAGCCCGGGGGAGCCGATTCCCAGTGGAGTCCTGGTTCCCTGAGGCCGGTCCATTCCAAATCCTAACACCCCCCATTTTGAAGAAACACCCATGAGTACATGGTTGGTGTTGAACCTTTAATAGACATAAAAAACGAATGCAAAAAAAGAACACAATGCCGACACTGAGTGTGAACGCAGCCTCCCTCTGCTCCTCCTCTGCCCTGCTCACTGGTCACACGAGTGACTAAGACGTGGGTCACTTTGGTTCGTGCGCTCGCTGTGAAGTGTTGGCACAGGGAGTCTCCAGATTCACATCTTTTGGCCACATTCTTGCTAAGAGATACGGATTTACTTCCAGCTGGAGAGAAAAAACACTAGTTGTTTGCCCATCGTCAAATGTATTTAGATTCGATGACTGCTTTCAGATAATGACTTCCGGTTTTCACAAAATGCTGGCGTCTCTGCTGGAAACCTTTGCACATTCTAGTCATTCGTCTTCAGAAAATGTATAGCGGCTCATTGCCAAGTTGAGGACAATCCCGTTTTCCTCAACAAAATTCCCCTAAGACAATCAGCCACAGTAACTCAGAACTTACTGTAAGAGACTTCCTTTGAAACAACAAAGATCCGGGCAGCCGAGTGCCCAGTCCTGCCCGCTGACCGCCAGCTTCTATCCCAGGAGCCTTTTAACCAAACTGCTTTCCCAGAATTTAAACCAAAAACATGTACATTTCAAAATATAAAAGAAGATAAATTTGTAAGTAAGAGTTACGTTTACTGAAACCCACAGAACTGGAGAACTGAAAGGAGCCGGGCTCAGGTGGGCATGGCAACAGCGACTTCCCGGGAGGAATTATTGCTGACCTGCCTCCATGCAGGGCTGAAATGGATGGAGAACCTCTAACACCTCACTCGTTAAAAAAAATAAATATGTAGAGAACACAAGGCTCAGATTGGTTTTCGTACACATTGCACTTGAAGTGAAGGACCCGATGCTTGCAACCCGGGCCCGCGTGGCCTGTGCCAGTGGTGGGTGCACTGTGCCCGCCAGCACCGCGGCACAGGCGGAAACACGAGTGCTGGAGCGGGACGGACGGTCGTTCACAAGGCAATCACAGATTGCAGATCCCATAGGGCCGTGCAAAGTCCTCTCGACGCTAGAGCATCAAGGAAACCCAGGGCAGACCCGACTCCACCCACTGTCCCCTGCAGAGCTGCCCTCTCAACCCCCACTCTCAGTGGGCGGGGGCTCCCCTGGGCACCGTGACCCCAGGTGCGCCGCAGAGCGTGGTGGGCCCGGTGTCCTGACCACTGTGCGCGCCCCTGCAGCTTTTTTCACACAGCCCTATTTTTAAATCTTGTGGATAAATATCGTTCCTATCTCATCACACTCGCCTTTGTTAAGCACCGGCAAGCTCTCCACTGTGGGCAGGACCACAACCCAGAGCTGGGACTTGGGCTTTAGTTCAAGGTTTTGTCATATGGCAACTTGCTTTTCATGAGATAAACAGCATGGAACGCTGGAAACGGCGCCCGCGGTCCACCTGCCTCCGCCGGGTCCAGGGTCTGCAGGGCAGGGCAGGCACGAGGGAGCTGAGGCGGCATCTCCAGGCGAGCTGTCCCTCTGGGCGCCTGCTCACCTATGTGGGCGGTTTCCCCGGGGAGTCCTGGTGAGTCAGGCCAGTCTCCGCGATCCTGAGGGAAGATTGTCGCCGCCTCGCCCAAGCCTGGGTGTCGGTGCCACACCTGGCTGTCCCCCAGAAGCAGTGGCGGGAGACTCAGTCGCTGTGCGGCTTTTCGGGGACACCCTATGAGAACAGAGAGACGGAGTGAGTAAAATGAGCACAGCGCACACAGAGCTACTAGCAATTGGGCGGACCTGAGAGGCGGAAGTCCCTTGGCCGGGGTGATGACGGAGATGGGGGGCAGAACGCTGGCAGAGGACATGCCTGGGGCCACTTGGCTACAGGACCAGACCTCCTGTGACAGACGTGTAAGCAGCGTGGGACCGTGTCATCCAAGGAGCGCTGAGGATGCAGACCTTTAGGAAGCGGCCATCTGAGAGCATGAGACGGGCAGGAGGAAGAGGAAGGTCCGCAGCAACTTCAACCAGAGGACCCAGAGTGGAACTTGCACCGCAACCGGCCGTGAGGCCGGCTCACAAAGGGCCCAGAGCTGTGTGCGCGGGGACACATCAGGTGGGGGACTAGAGTGAGAGCACGGACGACCAGGCAGGAGTCGGCACCAGCTCGGATGGACGCGTGTGCCCATGCACCGAGCCACCAAGAACAGGGTGTTCAGTGGTGAGAGGGCGGCGATCGTGTGAGCCCAGGACCCTCTCACAGGTTAGTGACCGGTGTGTCCTCCATCAGGAGGCGCAGGGCACACTCGCGACAAGCCTAGCACCAGCCCTCTCTGCACCCACTCGGGCCAGTGGCTGCCTCTCCATCTTTATTTTTTTTATTTTTATTTTTTTTAAATATATTTTTATTGATTTTAACCGGTTTTGGCGCCTCTCCATCTTTAAAACGGGGAGGGCAGTTCCTACTGCCGCCCGCCACTCCCGGGACTGCCAGCCAACAGCGAAGCGAAGCGAAGCGCCACAGCCAGCCGGTTCCTTGCTGCGCAGGACGCCCTGCCGCCAGCAATCAGCCGAGGGAGGCAGACACCGCACAGGGACGCGGCAGCTGGAAGCCTGGCCTCTTTTGAGATAAAACTTTAAGCTGCTAACAGCAAGTTCCAAACCCTCTAAGAGGCTGCTGCAGGCTCAGGACGGGCTTCAAACACACAGAAGCCACTGGAAGCCTCCAGCCAGGCAAAACCCGCGCAGCGTGGCACGACTCAGCTCTTGCACAGCAGTGACAGCGGGCCCACGAGCGGCCTCCTTGTAGCCCAGTGAGCGCAGGGAACCGAACCCGCGTGTCCATCAGCCTGTGGTCAAACCTCTCCAAGTCACAGAACCTGTCAACAGTGTTAGTGAAGACTGACTATACTTCTCTGCGACGGGGGGCTAGGTGGGGGGGCACCTGGGTGAGGACAGAAAAGCATTTGAAGAGGACAGGACGGAACCAGGGACAGGGTTGCCTTTGAAGAGGCTACAGACAAGAATTGCCGTGACGACGGACCAGCAGGAGCCCATGGTGACAGTGGACTCGGCCAGACCTGGTCGCTGAGCACGATGCCCACCTGGGGTCTCCACCCGCAGACCTCGCCTTCGTCACTGTCACAGCCTCACACCTGGCAGGTCAGTTTCACACCCAGAGCGCGCTGTGAACCGGCCGACAGCGCAGAGCCAGGCGTGTTCCTCGCGTCGCCCGTGGGAGTGCACAGGGCTGCGAGGGCGGCTCCCGCCGCCGCCTGGCCCGGGTGACATGCCCCGTTTCCAAAACACCAACCAATTTTGAACAGAGTGACCCTAGTTTTACAAACACAATGAAACACGAAAGCTGTTAATTTGTTTCCTTTCTCCGAAGAACATAGACATAGGCTCACTTATCCCGACTCCCTGAGGAGAAGTGTCTCTTGCTCTTTCTGAAGCGGCCACTTCATGGCACAACCTAGGCCTCCCGCGCCACGAGCGCCTGTCAGAGAACAGGCACGTCCTACGGTTGGCCATTCCGGGCGACGCCCAGACCTGCAGGACCGGGTGCTGGGCCTCAGTGCTCCCTGTGGCCGGGCTTTGGGCAGTGGTGGCCGAGGCCCTGATCTGGCGGGTGCAGGAGGTGACCACCTCCTGCTGTGGTTGGGGGAAAACCCCCTAAACAAAAGGGGCCGTAAGAAACTACAGAGAGGCTGGGACAGTCGCTGCGACGGGCGTCTCCACTTCCTAAGACAACCCTCACTGTCAGTGTATTTTTCATTCTCAGCCCCGACATAATCTGGAGCAAAAGTAACTCCCACATTCCAGCCGGAGTCTTGTGAAAGGCCATCTGGCTTCACGTCCGTCTTCTTGCTGTGGCGGCAGCATGAATTTCAGAAAGGCTCTCTGTGGCCCCAGGAAAGGGCAAGAACGAGGGAAAAGTACCCTCCCTTCCGGCTGACGTGGGGGGGCTCCCTGGGGAGAGGGCTTCAGGCCCGAAGGCCACTGAGTGAGAGAGCGAGCTGGGCCGTGACTTTCCCATGAGGAGGGAGCAGCTTTCAGAAGACTTAGACACTTTGGGGGATGGAAGGGAAACCAAAGGCAGGGCGCCCAGCCAGCACAGAGATGTCGTTTCGAGAATACCACAGGAGGGACAGAGATACATTTTCCGAATCAGCCCTCTTGTTTATCTGAGAGCAATGGTCCTACTGAGACTCTAGCTTCTTCTTTTTTTGACTCTAATAGCAAGTTCCAAACCCTCCAAGAGGCTGCTGCAGACTCAGGGCGGGCTTCAAACACACAGAAGCCACTGAAAGCCTCCAGCCAGGCAAAACCCGCGCAGCGTGGCGCGGCTCAGCTCTGGCACAGCAGTGACAGCGGGCCCACGAGCAGCCTCCTTGTAGCCCAGTGAGCTCGGTGAAGCCCCTGAGTCAGCCAACTCAAAACGAGTTGCATGTCCACACTGAATTTTCTTGGCGAAAAGCATTCGGACGCTGATTTTAACTGCGGAGAACTGCCACTGACCCCGACTTCGCTTCCTGCGGGCTCAAGCACAGCTGTGCCAAGGGGACTGGCTTCTTCCTCTCCCAGGAAGGACAGGCTGTGCCAGGCAGGCCACCTCCCGTGACGCTGAGCCAGGCCCGACCTGGCACCCACAGGCGGGCAGCTCGGCCTCGGGCTCCGCCTGCCTCGGACACCCTTTCCCCACGTCATCTGCGCCTGTCTCGCGTGGTCCCTGCGCGTGGCCGCAGCGTGGGGCTGCAGGAATCAGGGGCCTGTGACCCCAGGGCTGCGCTGTGCTCCCAGGTATCGGCACCCGTGTGACCGAGCAAAGAACTAGCTGGGCATCTTTTTTTAAAAAATATACTCTTTTCTCAACCTGTTGCTGCTGAGCCTCAATGAGACATTTGTCAACACAGAACACGTTCCATAAAGCAGTCCCACGGAGCGGAGAAATGACAGGGGCCGGCGCCCACGTGACGGTTCACGTACCATGGCCAGCTGTCGTCCTATGTTCCCAACCGTCACACCTCCGGAGAAGAAGATGCAGGGCAGCCAGGAGCGGATGTAGAGGAAGTCGGGGGAGGTGTACCTGCGGACAAAGGAGAAAGGGGCTGAGCCAACCGCCCGTGAGTCCTGCAGCGGGACCCGTGGTGTTAACATCAGGGCGCTCTTTCTCGCTCCAGGTGGTCTCCCTTTATAGGACATGGTGGGCGGTGCGTTTCCAACATGGACTCCGCAACAAGCAGCCTTTCTGAGCATGTCATGCCGTGTCTATGGCTCTTTGCATAAACAAAACGGGAGCGTCTGCGCCAAGTGGCGGGGCTGCCACCCGCGGGCCGTGCTTACTGGTAGACGCCGTTGTACACCAGCAGCTGGGTGATCAGCGTGGCAAGGAAGGCGATGGTGATCCCAAGCCCAAGGCCGCTTCTTGAACGGTCAAATGTCCACCAAAGGCCCAAGGACAGGGCCGCTAAGGTCAAGGAGAGCTGAACGTTATTGGCAAAATCCAACTTCTGATGATGGAAAGTTAAGGAAAAGTTAGTGTTATTTAATAAGACTAAAACACACAGAAAACCCCAGAGCCTAGACGTATTTTTCTTCTTGTGCACATAATTCTCCATCCATAAAAGCTACCCACTGAGCTGCAGAGAGATGGTTGGATACAAGGGTCCCGTGAGCAAGGTGGCCTGAAGCTTCTATGAGGTCACTGGGTACAAATTCAACTTACAGGCAAGCTTCTGACAGCCGTATGTAAAATTCTGCTGTCATTTCAGCCACAAACAACCTATTTTGGTAGTAAGGCATCTTCAGTCCAGTTCTCATTTCTCATCTTATTAGTAACTGGAACTGTGAGTGCTCTCCTCGACATCGGCGTGAGACCCTCTCAGACCACGTTCATCGTCACGCACGCCCGCTCGCAGAGACGTGCAGCTGGCTTCCATCGCAGCTCTGCTTGCTGGCTGGTGGCAGAGTGAACTTGTCAGAACTAAGATACCTTAGAACAAGCACCCTTCAGGCATCTCACCATCAAACGGGAGCAGATTGAGGAATTGGTAGCTCTGAGAGTATCTTTCTCTAAGATTGAAAACAGACTCTCAAGGAGCCATAAACCTTCTGAGCCCTGGGATACGATGGACCTTCCTCCCAAAATACACTTATGTTCCATGTCATGCGCTCCACCAGGGACCCGGGGACCCGGGGACCGCCGGGCACTGCCATGGTCACGGCCAGGCCTCGCCTTGGCCTTTTGGGAGAAGCCCAGCAACAGGGACCCCGTCACCAGCGGTCAATGGGCTGCAAGAACTAGGTCACCACAATGCAAGGGCGTGAAGGACAGACTCTGAGGAGGTAAGACACTGCCGACAGAGGAGAGAGGACAGTTCACTCCGCCTTGGGCAGAGTCTGCACCGTCTCTGGAAATAAGCTGGGAAATAAGCCGGAGGACGCAGGGCCAAGCTAAAACCTTTGAGTGTAAACTAAGCGACAGGCTTTAAAATAAAACACATGGAAGAATATCATCCACAGGCTATCAGACAGCACACACTCATCCAAAGTAACGCAACGCTTCCACACACAACTGAAGAGAACGCTCCGGACACGGCACGCCCACGGAAGGATACAGCGCTGGCATGGTTGATGCCCACGAACACCGCCACGCAGCGCATCACGCTGGCCCACTCCCGCTTAAACTTGTGGGGCTCCCCAAGATGACTGTCGATGCAGGGGTACAGCAAACCGACAACCGCTGCCAGACAAGAAGAAAACAGTCAGAATGACTTCAAGAACATAACATGACCAATAACAGCTTAAAATGACAGGCTTTCTATGTGGCAATTAAGACTACACAAACCAGTGCTTTTCCAGGAGACTAACCTGTGGTAACGTAATGATGAAATTTAGTTTTGTATTTTTGTTCTCCTCGAGTACAAACAAAAAAATATCACAGTTTAGAGCAAAACCAGTCTTTGATTTCCTTAAGCAGACGTGACCCGAGCGGGGGCCCAGCCACACGGGCTGAGCTCTGCGGCCTGCTCTGCTTCGTCACGTGGTTCCCATCTACAAGGAAGGGGGCCTCCGTGAGCTCTCCAGCCAGTCGTGCCATAAGTCTGACGCTCCTCCAGGGCCAGCGCTGGTGCTGGTCGCACTGACGTCCGGGTCAGAGGCCCCGCGCCCACAGGCTGGCCCTGGACTCAGGGGTGAGGGGTGGCAGCTCTGACCGCAGGAGGCTAGGGCACCATCTGTCCCCAGGAGCCCAGGCCCTGCCCTGTGGGAGACCAGGGACCAGGCATGGAAACTGTTTGTTTCCTCATGTGTAAAATGAGGATTATGTAACAACAAGACAGAGGAGGAGCTAGCTCCCCGGATCTGAGCAGTTGGAAAGTTTTCAGGCCCAGAATTTGAAAGCATGAGCGAGAAGAGAATGGAGCGGGGAGAAGGCGTGGGGTTCTGGGAGAGGAGCCAGCGGAAAGCGTGAGGCACCACAGGGCGTGTGGGATGAAGGTTCCGCACCACTCCTGGCTCAGGCGAGAGGGCCAGGCAGAGCCCCTGGGGGTCGGCTGTCCTCCGGGAGAGGTAACTGCTCTAGGTTCTTGCACAGAGAAACAGGAAACACAGCTCTAGCCAAACTCGAAAACGAAAGACTTTCAGTTTCAATTTCATGTTACGTTTCAAGTTCTAATTGTGGAGCTTTGAAAAAGAGAATTCCAAACTCTGTAACTTACTACACTACAATTTAACCTTACCTTTTATTTTTTTTTATTTTTTTAAAATATATTTTATTGAGTTTTTACAGAGAGGAAAGGAGAGAGACAGTTAGAAACATCGATGAGAGAGAAACATCGACCAGCTGCCTCCCGCACACTCCCCACTGGGGATGTGCCCGCAACCCAGGTACATGCCCTGACCGGAATCGAACCTGGGACCTTTCAGTCCGCAGGCCGACGCTCTATCCACTGAGCCAAACCGGTTTTGGCAACCTTACCTTTTAAAATGAAAAGCTAAGTAGGTGAAAAGGTACTATGGAATGTTCGCAGAATCGTGGGTGATGGTCCAAAAAAGAAAAGGAGCGTTTGAGGAATTGTTTCAAGCATTCCTAGAATTTCCTGAAGATTCCATTTCAAAGAGAGCTAAACCTTTCATTTATAAGATTGTTTCATATATATATATTTAACTGATTTCAGAGCTTGGGAGAGGGAGAGAGGGATAGAAACATCAATGATGAGAGAGAATCATTGACCGGCTGCCTCCTGCACGCCCCACTAGGGATCGTGCCTGCAACCCAGGCATGTGCCCTGACCTGACGGTAATCAAACTGTGACCTCCTGGTTCATAGGTGGATGCTCAACCACTGACTGAGTCACACCAGCCGGGCTAAGATCAAGTTTTTGATCCAAAGAAACTATTGCACCAAATGTGTATAGAAAATAGAATTCGCATCTAGAGCTAGTTCTCAAACCGGCACAGCGTGTATTTAAAGGGTTTCAAAAAATGAAGCAGAAACTTCACCTTGGAGGACAAAGATGAAAACATTGTCCCCCTAGAAAAAAAAGAAAACATTGTCCCCCTGCTCAGAAACCAGTGTCCCCAGCCCCAGGGGTCCTGGCTGGAACACACGCTCCACCCTGAGCCTCCTGCCTCCCTGCTCCTGGGCGTGAGTCTGCTCACCCGTCTCCAGGGAGACAGTACGAAGAGTTAAGAACTCGGGCAGGCCATGCCCCTGGACTCGGTGTTGACCCTGTGATTCAGCGTCCACATCTGTAATCCGGAGCTACAGCCGAGCACGGGAAGCATGGGGGCTAGCCACCAAGCGCACGGAGCTTGCTCCGCCCACCAGATCGTGGGGTGCTCCTGGGGTGCTCACTGCGGCAGAGCTGGGGCTGCAGGAAGTCGCTGACAGGATTTGACTGAGAAGCACTATGTGACCTGGGCGGGGAACAATTCCCATCCTCATCCAACCAGCTGAACCACCGAAAACTCTACCGAGACCGTCGGCCTGCCCAGCGGCTAGGGCGCCTGTGCTCTCACTCCGCACGGGCGCCCAGCTGGGTGCGCAGACCCCGCTCGCCCCCCCAGGGGCCTCTCTTCCCCGCAGGCTGGGGCGGGCCAGCGCCACAGAAGGAAGCAGGGAGGCGGTTCCCTGGCAACGCCTCTGCCCATGTGACAGTTTGTTTTCAGTTACCCGGCGTGTAGCGTGTTTGCACCGGCAGCCAATGGCGGCCAGGTGCCTCTGCTCACCAGTTCCGCAGGCGGCCAATCGCGGAGCTGGCCCGGGTGACAGCCCTGGCTCCCAAACACTGTCGCGTCCTCCGAGCCCCAAAGTGGGGGAAAGGGCTGGCCCAGCGCCTATCTCCCAGCGCATCTCCATCAGCCTCCTCCCACCTGGAGGCCGGCGGTGGGTTCCTGTCCTCCCCTCCCGCTGAGATCATCAACCCCGGACATGCATGCCTTTCCTCCGGATGGCTCCATTTTCAAATAAATGTTTCTCAGCCTGAAAATCACTGAGCAAACAGACATCTTATAAAAAAAGTCTACTCACCAGCCGCTGTCCCACAGCAGGGAGGGACCCACCAGGCGGAGGAGAAGATGGTGGCGATCACCTCCTCGGGGAACAGGGTGACGTTCCTCTGCACCTGCAGCAGGTTGAGCACGAGGGCGAGGACCACCCCGACGGAGAAGAGCACCAGGCTCCTCTGCAGCAGGTGGTGGTGCCAG
>NW_006293525.1:194208-197321 GCF_000327345.1 Myotis davidii | reverse complement strand
ATTCCTGGGCGCGGGAAACGCCCCGCCAGCCGCCTGGGTTCACCTAGGGAATCTGGGCCTGGCCCACACGTGCCCGGGTCTAGCGTCCCGTCTGACCTTGTCCCTCCGCTCGGTCGCCGCAGCCGTCCGCGCCCCGGCCGGGTCACCTGAGGATGCTCTGCGTCCGGGAGGTGCTAAGGCGGCTGGTGTTTGCAGGGACCAGATGGTTCCGAAGCCTCTGGGGGAGTGAAGTCCTCTGTGGAAATGTAAACGAGGAACTTCTCACTTATGCCTCATTTATGCAGTAATTCCTCCCGGTTTCCACTTGTCTTTCCTCGCGTGTGGGATGCAGACCGTCAGTGCCGCCCTAGAGGAGACCCTGGGTGACCTTGGGGCGCGCCTGGTCCCGAGTCCGGGCGGCCGCGTGGGTCTCATCGAGCAGTAGGAAGGCAGGCCCGGGCCGACTGAGCACCCGATCTGGTTGCGCAGGACCGGGTTATTAAGAGGCGTTATTGCAATGAAGAGTTTGTGGTCTTCCGCCCCCGGGTGAGTAGAGAGAGAGGGAGTTTGTGCCCCAAATGCCAGCTGTCCGGCCGACGCAGGTCTGCGGCTGCGGGTGAAACAACCCAAACCTCGCTCAGATGTATCAGTTCCCCCAAGTTCATTCATTTTGGGGTGAGGTTCTGACTGGTGATGAAACAGGAGACCTCAGGGAAAAGGAAAGCTGACCGTGGCTGTGCCCGCACTCATAGCGGTAAGAAGTGTAGGACGTGGTGGGGAATTGAGAAGCTCCGTTCATCATAGACCCCTGGACCGCGGCTCGCGAGCCACATGCGGCTCTTTGACCCCTTGAGTGTGGCTCTTCCACAAAATACCACGTGCGATTGAAACTTCGTGGCCCGTGTGCAGAAGTCGGTTTTTGGAAAGGAGATATGTAGACGAAACACGTATACAAGACGAGTGTGGATGGGAGAGTTGGAAGGGGTCGGCCTCAGCGAATGAACCTCCATCAGATTGAGGACGTTTTTAGCAAAGGCCAGAGGACCCTAATTAAGTGAATAACAATGTACCGACCTATCTAGTTTAAGTTTTAAAAATGTGGCTCTCAAAAGAAATTTCAGTGGTTGTGCTGTTGCTATTCGGCTCTGTTGACTAATGAGTTTGCCGACCACTGTCAGACTTTTGCCGTTCGTCAGCTGGGTACATTCTTTCCATTGATTTTTGGAGGGATGGGGTGTGGGGAGAGAAACGTCAGTGTGTCTCCATTGGTGGCCTCCCACACAACCCGACCCAGGCTGGGGGTCGAACCTGCAACCTCGGTGTGTGCCCTGGGCCGGGAATAGACCCTGACCCTCTAGTGCAAGGTCCGAGACTCTCACCGCTGAGAACCCCAGCCAGGGCCTGGTTTCCCTGCCTGGCTGTGCTGCGGTGTCTTTACCCAGTTCGTGATGCCAACCTGGCATGAACCTAACCTGGTCTTCTCTGCTTCCATGAGAGCACCAGGATTGAAAATGTCATCGCTGTAGATGGTAATGACCCCTTATGTCCAGGCAAGGCGGTGCTTCTAATTCTGTGACTTGTTTTCACTTCTTGAGCTCAACCCAGACAGCGGGAGGGGCTGGAATGGAGGCTCCTACCTTCACCTGCTGCTGGGCTGGGGCAGCCAGGCTTCCACCCTCGGTTCCTCTCTGACCACTGTCGCCGCAGATCCTTTGTTCCCAAAGCTTCAGAGCAGTTTTGACTTTAAGCAACACTGTAATCCAAGTCTTGGTCACTATCCCCATTCCAGCTTGCATAAGTGCATGAAGATATATAGAGCAGTTATCTATCCACCTACCTACCTACCTATCATCAACCATCACAGTGACATCACACCTTTGTAATAGCAAAAAATAGACAAAAACCTACCCTCCTGTCAACCGATGGGAAACTGGTCAGATAAACGTTGGCACATCAGCCCGGCCAGCTGGCGTGGCTCAGTGGTTGAGTGTCGACCTATGAACCTGGAGGTCATGGTTTGATTCCCTGTCAGGGCACATGCCTGGGTTGCAGGCTCGATTGGGGATTGTGCAGGAGGCAGCTAATTGATGATTCTGTCTCATCATCGATGTTTCTATCTCTCCCCTTCCCTTCTGCTCTTAAATCAATTTTAAAAAATTAAACATAATTAAAAAACCTTTTAAAAAATAAGCAATGGCACGTCAGTGCAATGGGATGTCTTATAGTTGAGAGTGCTTTCTTTTCAACCCTCAGAAGTCCATCTCATGACCCCCCCCTCCCCCGCCATCGGCCTCAAGTCCCACACGCAGGTTGAGAAGCACTGACGTAAGTCAAGCTGTGAACCTCACTGAGTGCCTGACCCTGAAATGTAGGCACGTCGTGGATTCAACTAGGAAACACCAGCAAATGCAGGAAGCTTCTCTTCCACACAGCCTGGCTGGTGCAGGCGCATGAAGCCCAGTGGGCAGGGGGGTGGCCGGCCGTTCGCTCCCTCACCGTGCGGGGTTCTCGGCAGCACAGAGAGCAGCGACTCTGTCTTCCCGAATCCAAGGTTTCCCTGTCTATTCTCTGGCTGCTCTGCCTGGCTGTGCAGACTATCCCCAGACCTGCACGTGTAACATTTCTGTACAAGTTCGTGCCTTAGAACAGCATCTTACGGGTTCTGAGTTGTCTGTCTCCCATGTGGAGAGGAGCTATCCGCGTCATTGGCCGTTGCGTTTACATTTTCCTCTCGACCCAAAGTGATAGGAATATAGCCCGGGCCCTCACGCGCGGCTGTGTCCCATCTGCACGGGGCCTAGTGAACCCGGGAGGCCCTGTGGGCCTGGGGGAAGGTGGAGGACACCTGTGGGCTGTCCACTGGCTTCGATCTTAGAGTCACTTCGTCCCCCCAGGGTCTGTGGTTTGCCTAAAGGCCTGTGGAGCCAGGTCCCTGGATGACGTCAGTCTAGGGTGTTTCTCTCTGTTTTTCCCTCTCTCTTCCACTCTCCCTAAAAAAAAAAAATCAATGGAAAAATATCCAAATATCCTTGAGGGAGGATTAACAAAAAAAGAAATAAAAAATAATAGATAAAAAATAATAAAAATACAGTTTACTAAAAAGGAGGAGGAGGAGAAAGGGGAGGAGGAGGAGA
>NW_006293525.1:186570-194107 GCF_000327345.1 Myotis davidii | reverse complement strand
AGGGGGAGGAGAAGAGGAAACGGAAGGCTGGGCCTTATTGCAATGGCCAGGATTGCATGTGGGAACCCGGGGAGGCCTGGTCCCACGAGGCCTCAGAGAGCAGTCCTTCCTGAGAGAAACGGGGAAGACCGTGTCTGCTGACTCTGTCTCTCGCCTATGGTTGGCCCACGTTCGCCCAAGGTCCTCGCTCCTCTGCTGACCTGAGTCTGATGCTCCACACGTCCACGTGCTGTGGGGCGCCAGGTTCCACAGTGACAGCGGGCACACCCCCAGTCGGGGCTGGAGGAACCCAGGGCTGCTCTGTGGGTCCAGCTGGGTCACCTCATCCATTTCTGTGACTGTCGCTTGAAGGTGTAGGAGAGTGATGAGTGGCCGGGAGACCGTGCCTTTGCTGTGGAGGGTGTATTCTGGGTGACTGGGTCAGTGACAGCCCACTGCCATGGCCAGAGCCACTGGAGGACCGGCCACGGCAGAGGGCGGGTGACAGGCCCCAGAGCCTCCTACGGCCTTGGGGACAGGGAGACAGGGAAGGAAGGGCCTCGGGACAGGGCACGGGCCTCCGCCTCCGAACCCAGGGAGGCGCGTCCCCGAGGGCACGGCAGCAGCTTCAGGAGACCATGAAGCTGGAGGTGAGTGCACCCTGGGACATGGAGACCAGGAGGGAGAGGAAAGGGGACGTGGGGAGATCGGGATGTGGAGGGATTTTTGTTATTAAAATGGGGGGAGGGGTGGTGACGGGAACAATTTTAACCGCTGATGGGAGATTCCAGTCAAAAGAGAGACTGAACACGGGCCATTCAGGCCTGGGGTCTGGGACCAGAGGCGGCTCCGCCCAGGAGGAGGGTGGGTGGGCTCCAGGCGTTGCCCTCGGGGGCGTCCAGTTTTTGCTGGAGAAGGAGGAGCGGCCACAGATAAGCAGATTAGAGGTGACAGTGCCTCAGTGCTGAGAGCTGGAAGCGGGCCTCCAGGGCCCATCTCCAGCTGGTGGACTTTTGGTGGAGACGGTTGCTGAATTTCCCCAGAAGGGAGGGAGGAGGGAAGAGGCTGTAAGAACAAAGCACTGTGTGGGTGAGCCAGCGCCAGGTGCAAACCCCTGAGGCACACCCCCAACTAGACGGGAGGTGGAGGCAACAAGAAAAGGCCTCAGCCCCTATGAGAAAAACTGTTAACCCCACAGCACTCAGCCCTGAGCAGCCAGGGAGGGACCCTCGCACCGAGGGGTAGGAGGCCTGTGACCACTGCGGGGAATGTGCCGGGTTCACCTACTGAAGGCCTCAAGTCTCCAGGCCCAGCATGGCACTCAGACAGGGGCCCTCTCACATCGAGGGCCTCCTTGAGGTCCGTGCAGGGAGCCTGCAGTCTGCAGGGCGGGCGGGCCCCGAGGTGCTGTGCTCTGGAAGGGAAGGCCCGCCTCTAGGGGTTCCCAGGTGGACCGGCTGCACAGGGACAGGAGGGGAGGACAGTGACTGGTGGCTGGTGGGGGCAGGGGTGTGGGGGTGGCAGCAGGGAGAGGAGCCCGGCTCCCTGCGGGGACAGAGGGGATGAAGCCACTCTTGGTGGCCCCTTGGTCATGGCAGGAATCGTATGTTGTCCACAGATGTAGCCCAGCACTCACGCACTTGTCCCAGGAGACAAACTGGGTAGAAGAGATTCAGTCTCGCAGGAAGTTTATGAGCTCATGGTTTTGGGGACACTTTCTGCTCATGGCAACCTCCATGGAGCAGCCCTGGGACTGGGTGGCTGAGGTGTCGGGGAGCGAGTCTCCAGGGCCGGTTGGGGGGCGCAGGGGCCGGGCTGTGGGTGGGTCAGGCTTGTGTTGGCCAGGCTGCTCTGGCTGGTGGCAGCTGGGGATAAGGGGTGGGCTGTGTGTCAGGCGCCCAAGTCCTCGGGGAGTACAGCTGGGACTTGGGGGGCGGAAGGTGACTGTGGCAAGCAGGTACCCTGGGTTGGATGGTGTACCCACATCCATGACGTTCTGGAGCCTCGAAGGCAGGCTTATTGGGAAGTTGGGTCATTGTTGCAGATGGGTGGTCAGGATGCGCTCACACAGGAGCAGGGCTGGCCCTCAGTCCAGTGTGACTTGTGTCCTTCTGGGAGGGGAAGAGGCACGAGAGGGGCTCTGTGACAAGGAGAGAGACCGGAGTGATGCCTCCACAAGCCAAGAGGAGCCAGGACGGCCAGGAGCCACCAGAGCTGGAGGTGGAGGAGGCTCCTCCCCCAGAGCCTTCGAGGGAGCTGAGGCACCAGGACCGGGACCGCAGACTCTGGTGGAGACAATAAATGTCTATTGTTTAACGCAGCCCAGGGACTCCTACCCAGGCTGGACTGAGGGCTGCGGGAGAAGGAGTGTTCCCACTGCAGACTGGGCGATGGGGCAGGTGTCCAGGCAAAAGCCAGGCTTTCCCCAGGGCCGGGGGATGTGGGGAAGAGGCCGAGATTGTGGGCCAGTTCGCCATCAGCAGTGGGATCTCTGGAGGGAGGGTAGAGAGTGGAGAAGGGAAGTGGGGGGCAGACAGGGTCTGAGGGCCCCGGGGCGCCTCACAGCCCGGTTTTCCTGCAAAATCTAAACACCGCGTATCGCCTCTGTTATGCCATCTCCAGGGGCACCTGCAAGGTGCTGCCTGCCCTCCAACGAGCGAAGACGTGGAGTCCCGCGGCGAGGAGTGGCTCAGAGCTGTTGCTCAGCGGAGGCGGCGAGGGCTCCGCTCCATCAGGCCTCGCCACACCCACGCTGCCCACCCCTCGCACTCATTCCACAAGCCCCCAGCGAGCTGGGGTGGCAACAATACAGTATGCAGATGATGTATATAGAATTATTAACAATGTCACCCAATAAATTCAATGAAAAAGTGAAGAAAATCACCTGAATCCCAGCGAATGTACACACACACACGGAGGCAGCTCCAGCCCGCGGAGGGGACACGGTGTGGTGTCCACTGGGGCAGTGAAGTTAGTGGCTTAAAACAACACACAATTATTCCTTTTCGTCTGGAGGTCATAAGTCTGATGTGGGTCTCAGTGAGTTAAAATCAAAGAGTCAGAAGAAATAAAAACAAGAAACTAAGAATCGCCGCCCTGGCCGGTTTGGCTCAGTGGATGGAGCGTCGGCCTGCGGACTCAAGGGTCCCAGGTTCAATTCCGGTCAAGGGCATGGACCTTGGTTGCGGACACAACACTGGTGGGGAGTGTGCAGGAGGTGGCTAATCGATGTTTCTCTCTCCTCAATGTTTCTAATTCTCTCTCTCCCTTCCTCTCTGTAAAAAAATCAATAAAATGTATTTTTTAAAAATCGCCTCTAATCCTCAACTGGAGGCTGATCACTTGGTGTGGGCACCCAGCCCCTTTTGTGCACATTATTACTCGTGCAAATCGCGAGGACGAGAGAAGATGTCATAGTTTGTATCTTGTTCCTCAGTTTCCCCTCCCCTCAAAGATCCAGCCAAACCTCAGTCTGGGCTGGGAAACACCTTCA
This sequence comes from Myotis davidii, assembly GCF_000327345.1. Lineage (NCBI taxonomy): Eukaryota > Metazoa > Chordata > Mammalia > Chiroptera > Vespertilionidae > Myotis > Myotis davidii. The sequence goes on along the minus strand of NW_006293525.1, from coordinate 190,635 downwards.
CAACAAACAAGACAGAAGCAGACTCCTAGACACAGAGCAGACCGACGGCTGCCGACGGGAAGGGCCGGTGAAAAGGTGAGGGGATTGAGAGTGTGGTGCCAGGGGGCACTAGGCTTATCGAGGGGAATCACTTTGTGTTTTTGTTTGTGTGTTTTAAAAAAGATATTCTTATTGATTTCAGAGAGGAAGAGAAAGAGAAAGCAACATCAATGATGAGAGACACTCGCTGATTGGCTGCCTCCTGCACACTCTCCACTGGGCATCAAGCCCGCAACCCGGGCACGTGCCCTGACCGGGAATCGAATGGTGACCTCCGGGTTCCTAGGGAGATGCTCAACACTGAGCCACGCCAGCCGGGCTGTGAGGTACATAAATGTCTAATCACTGTGCTGTACACCTGAAACTAATATAATATGCATGTCGACTGCCATTGAGAACTAAAAAGCATTTAACATAAAAATATTCAACTGGGGACTGGAGAAAAGCAAGGAACATACTTTCACAACAGTATGTCTACTGGCTACAGTGGTGGGGACGGATTTCCTGGCTCATATCATTGGCCATCGGTAGATAGCCTTGTCTGTTTCAATAGCACGCCCAAAGCTTCCCCACGTCTTCATGGTTCATCCTTACCTTCGTTTTCTCACCTAAGGACAAATTGCAACACTGTCTGCGGTTAAAATAATTCCGTCCCAGGGCGGGCAGCTCTGGATCACATGCTCCTGGGCAGGCGGGCGGATGCTGACTCGGCTCTTACCTTTGCCCCATCGGTTGTCAGGTGCCAGCCGGTGGCATCAGGGATGCTGTCGCCGGAATGTTCACCTGACAAACGCTCTTGTTCTGCCTTTCCTTCACAACGATGTCGATTTTTTAAAAATCTGAGCTGAGCTTAACTCACGTATCCTGTAGTTTAACAAGACGCAGTGCGCTCTTTTGAATATTTAATTGCAGTTTGAAACGAGATGATGTGTGAAGCTCTGGGCGGCATTGGTGGAAGCTGCTTTTGCCGCACAGTTAATTTTGCTGAATATTGAATAATGAAAGCGAGCTAATGGAATTCTTCCCTTTTTGCAATCAGTAACATTTTAGGAAATTTCCTCCGACAGCTATAATTGAGTATTAGCCTAATTTCCTCCTCAGATATGGGGGTGTTGGGTGTGAAACGTCTGTGTGTCTATAAAAGCTGAGGAAAGAGATGGGTGCCCACCTTGCTCACACAGGGCCATTGGCCAGAGGGTCGCACCCAAAGGGGGAGCAACCATGAGGAGTTTGGGCCTGTGGATGCCCCATGAACTCACCGAAAAGCAGGTGACCTCTACTTCAAGGGACACTGGGGTTGGTGTCAGCTCACCTGCCAGACCCACTCGCAGCTGAAAACAATAAAATCTCATACAATCAAAATCACGGCTACTGACCTACTGCGAGTCTTGACTTCTGGGAAGAATAACAGGGGAGCGGGCGACGTAGTCTCTGGCTGCTCTCTCTCACCACAGCATAAAGGGTTTTCTCTTGGTTTGCGTGTTTTCTCTGGTTAGTTTGCTGCAGAGCGCGCGGCGGCCGCAGACCGGGAGCCCGAAGCTGTGTGCCCGAGTGCACACGGGCGGCTGGCCCTGTCCCCTCAGCTCTGTTCCAGGTTGCCGCTTGTATTCAGAAGCTCTGTTATTACGCACGGGCACGTTTATTATTGTTAGGGCTTTGTGATGAATGCTACGTAATGTCCCTCTTTATTTCCGGTCATACTCTTGGTCTTCAAGTGTCTTTGCTCTGATGCTAATACAGCAACTCCAGCCTCCTCGCCCCTTGCAGGAGCCCCTGCTCTTTGCTTAGCCTACCGGTATGTTTCTGCTTAACGCGCATCTCCGGTCAGCAGCGCATCCCTGGGTCGTGCTTTCTGAAAGCCTGAGCAGCTCTGCCTCTCCCCTGGAGAGTTTAACCCCCACATTTCCTGTAATTATGGATATGATTTTGCTATTTGTCTTCTGTCTGTCTTTCTTTTTTCTTCCTTTCCTGTCTTGGGAGTTGGTTGATTTTTTAACATCCATTTTCATCTATCCATTGTCTTTTGAAGCTATCGCTTTTTTGCCTGTTTCTAGTGGTTGCCTAGCGGATTGCAATATATACTCTTCACGCGGCACTGTCTACTTGGAGTTGGACCGTTTCATGTAGATGTGGAAGCTTTGCAACTGTGAACAAACCCACTTCCCATGCACCCCGTTTATGCTGATCGTCATGTGTGTTCCATCTGCACAGATGTAAACCCATAACATGTTGTAGTTTTATTTTATTTTATTTTGTTAATCCTCACCTAAGGCCATTTTTTCCATTGATTTATTCTTTTTTTTTTTAATCCTTACCCAAGGATATTTTTTCTATTGATTTCTAGAGAGAGTGGAAGGGAGGGAAGACAGAGAGAGAGAGAGGAACATTGATGTGAGAGAGACACATCAACTGGTTGCCTCCCGCATGTGCCCAAACAGGGTGGGGATCCAACCTGCCACCCAGGTAGGTGCCCTCAACTGGGAATTGAACCCGAGACCTGTAGGCGCAGAGGTCGATGCTCTAACCACTGCACACAGCAGGCAGGGCTGTAGTTTTTAGTTTGCACAGCCATCCGGGCCGTAGACAAGAGGAAGCACAAAGCTCTGCTCTGGGTGCTGCCTGTGCCCTGCACTCGGCCCCGTGCCCTGTCCTCGCAGGCTGGCTCCAGCGCTTTGTCCTGGTGTCCTGGAGGCCGCAGTCAGGGCTGGTGGGTCCTACAGAACCTGAGCGGGCCTCACGGTCGATCAGTTGGTGGGTCGGTCGGGGCACCGCCCGGAGTGGCTGCTTCCCCACCCCTACCGGTGAGCCATTGGGAAGCTTGTCTCTGAACATGATGCGATTGATCGAACGGTTCTGAGACGCGTGCTGTAAGGAGAGCACTTGACCGGAACATTATTTATGAGCTGGAGGCGGACTTCGGATTCATGGGTCAATACATTTTATTTGTAAACCAGGGTGCCCGGGCCTTTGATTGACCAGCAAGGGGCTGGGAGGGCAGCTCGCATCCTGGGAGCGATGTCAGAAGATGAAGCCAGCACCCCGCAAGCCGGGGGACTGTGAGGCCTCCGAGGGGTTGCAGCCCCCATAAGCCAGGAGCAATAGAACAGAGGTGCAGGGCGCTGCTCCCTGAGGAGGACGTCGGATGCCCTTCCTGAGAAGTGGGCTACCCGCCCCGCAGAGGAGGCGGCTGGGCAGCAGGGCTGCTCTGAGTCCTTTCAACAGAAACCGGGGGCTTGTATCCCTCGAAGCTGTCTGCTTCCTCAGCTCCCTGAGCAAGGACCTGCCGGGACAGACGGCCACCTGGGCGGGAAGCCCTGGGGCCTAGTGAGGGGCAATGGTGGGGTGGGCCTCGCCCCTGGCTGACCTGCCTCCCCAGCACATCGCTGGTCATGGGGACTGGACCCCTGACCTTTCCTCCCCAGAGGTGACATCGAGGCCTCAGTTGTATGTCAGCTCCAGTCCCAGAAGAGCCACAAAACCAGACCCGGGACCCCCTGGCTGCCTCAGGCCCAGCTGCACTGGACAATGACCCTGCCCTGAGCCCGTTTCTTCTAGGAGTTACTCCGCCCTCTGAGACTTACCCGGGGCACGTTCTCTCACATTTTGGGTCTTGGCTCTGAATTCTTTCCTCGCCCGAACCCAAGCACCGAGGCTGCTGAGCCCAGTGTGGTCTGACCCTGCTGGTCCGACACCTGGTGCGGGTCCAGCTGCCTTCGTCCAGGGAGAATCACCCGGGGTCCCTGCGCTCGCCCGCCTAGGGCCCCGCCCCCAGACCGCGGGCTGCCGAGTTACCCACAGTCGTCAAACATGATCTCACCCTTGACTTTACCACACCGAGGCCATGTGAGCTGCAGGCTGGTCTGTTTTCTCACTTCCCTTTTCAGCTCCTCCCACCCCCCACTGTGTGCAGAGGCTTGTGGGGGACCCCACCCCCCCTCCTGAGATGCCACGTTTCCCAGTCACCTCACTCACTTGCCTCTTTAAAATCCCCCTTTCTGCTGGCCCCTAAACTCAAATTTCCTTTAG
>NW_006293525.1:175448-186438 GCF_000327345.1 Myotis davidii | reverse complement strand
AAAAGAAAAAAAAGGGAGAGAGAGCTGGACATGGACAGTGGTGTGGAGATCGCGGTGGGGGTGGAGGTGGAAGAGGGGATGGAGGGATCCATGGAGATGGAAAAATGAAATGAATAATAACACATTTAAAAAGAAAAAGAAATTGGTGAAGACTTCTTTCTTCAAAATCTCCCGCGTCTTCTCCAGTGGCGGCGGATACCTTCACCTAGGTCAGTCTGCTTGGGAAGGAGGAAGGAACTCCTCTTCCGGAAGAAGCCTGCTCCCCCACGCGGTGCCGTTGTGACTGCCTGGGGTTGGTGCTGAGGGTGCGTGGCCCTGGAGCAGCCGGGTTTCCTCGCACAGAAAAGGCAGAAGGGAAGGACAGCCAGTGTCTGCACCCAGCACTGGGCAAGTCCCAGCCCACCCCGCCTTCAGGTTTAATGTGAACGCAATTCCCGGCATCCGGCTAAAATGCAGATTCTGAGGCCCGGTCCCGGGCGGGGCCTGGGACGCTGCATTCCCGCGAGCCCCCGCTGATGGTCCCACAGGCCCAGGGCAGCTTTCCCGTAGCACCGAGCAGGCTCCGTTCCATCGCAGCAAAACACTCCCCTTGCCTTGGGGACAAACCTTCTGTGTGCTTTAATTTTGAGAGCCTGAATTTTCAACTCTTGGTGTGAAGTGATTGGTTTTTCAATACCTGGCACTGAGGTTGCATCACGTGGGGAGAAAACCATTTCGGCCTAATTTTGTCACAATGATTCAATCTCAGGACAGCGGGCCAGCAGCGGTGGGTGGTAAGGGCCCTGGACAGGGAGCCAGTGGGCCTCAGGCGTGAGACCAGATGTTTGAAGGAGCAATGTTTACCTTAGACGGACACACACACACACACACACACACACACACACACACACACGGCAGAAACTTCCATCGCAGGTCCTCAAATTCCAGCCTGTGGGGGGACCCAGGGCTGGGGTGGGGGTTGTGACCTGCGGAATGCTGCATTTCTGAAAAGCCCCGAGGGTGCTCGCTGGGGGCACACTTTGAGAACCACCGTCTGGGACCAGCTGTGGGCAAACTACAGCCCGCGGGCCGGATTCAGCCCGTTTGAAATGAACAAAACTATTGAAATAAAAGACCGTACCCTTTTATGTAATGATGTTTACTTTGAATTTATATTAGTTCACACAAACACTCCATCCATGCTTTTGTTCCGGCCCTCCGGTCCAGTTTAAGAACCCATTGTGGCCCTCGTGCCAAAAAGTTTGCCCACCCCTGGTCTGGGACCATTCATTCCGGCATGTTGTCTTACAGGCACTTTGCATAATTACTCTGTAATCTCCTCCCTGTAAACTCGACACGTGATGCGATCATGTGAATATTGAGTTATGGCCTTTTTGTTCATTTCTTAAATATGTTCCTATTTTCATAGCATTTCCCAAAAAGCTCTAAACATTTTTATCAGTGAGTTTCAGACATGAGCTTCTCCCAAAGCACACCGCGTCGTGTGCTTCCTGTAGCACCCGTCAGCCCCTCTACCGGAGCAGGGGCGTGGGAGGGCGGGACCAACCTACTCAGCGCTGCCCTTGACCCCGTCCCAGCGTCAGCCCCTGTGTTATTCTTGCTTTCTAGAACATTCTATATGTCCATAACCAAGGCGAGTGTGAGTCTCATGGCCAAGGCAGTGCGGTGTCTAGCAGCTCCGCCTGTGAGTCATGGCTCAGAGTCCCGGGTGTGGCTCAGCTGCTCGTCATGTGACCGGGGAAAAGTCCGGACTCCTTTGGGTGTCTGTTTCCTGAAGCAGCAGGAGGCGTTTCAGAAACCGCCAGGCCCCGCTGACCACCGCTCCTCACTCCGCGAGGTGTCTCTGCCTCCTCCCATTCTCTGCGTGTTTTAAACATGTTCACATAGGTGCACATACAGGTATATTTATGTATTTAAATTAAAGGTATTGAAGGAAGGTCAGAGGTACTTTTTGATCTTGTGCTGGAGCAGGAAACATCCTGTAAGTCTGCCCGCCTGAGCTCGACACCTGTAGGAGCCGAGTCCCAGCTGCACTGCCCACTCCCCACTCTGCATGGGCATGTTGTCACCTGTTAAACAGACACAGGCACCTGTGGGCCAGCGAGTTCACCCGGCCACCCTCAGGGAGCTCAGTCCTGGGCCCAGGGAGGGCGCTGCAAAAAGGGGGATGGCCGGGAGAGCCCTGGTGCACGCTCCGTCCCCCCAAACCTTGCTGCCTTCTCCCCGCCTACTCCCAAAGGAAAACGTAACTGCAGAAACCAAAGCTCTCACACAGAGCGGATGGACTCTGTCATGTGAGTGCTTCGCAGGCACCTGCCGGCTCCGAGGGAAGTCGAGGGTGGTCAAGCGCGCGTGTCCAGCAGGCGACCTCCCCTGCCCTCTGTCTGGTGGTGACCTGCGGCATCTGCAGCTCCTGCGGCTCCTGCGTCAGAGGTTTGCTGGGCTCAGTGTTAATGATTGACCGGTGTGTCTTTCCCGAGCTGGGAGCGCTTCCGAGGAGAGGCGCCTTCCAGGAATTTGGCTGCAGAGGTGCTGCGGGGAGGTGGTCTGTGCCATCATCCTCTGAGTGTCCCCAGCAGGGGTGACGTTTGGGGCAGATGCAATTGTCTGTGCTTCCCACGGCCTCTTGTTCCTTTTTGTAGAGACAAGGCAGCAAATCTGGGAGGTAAAGCTCTTTACAGCAGCACTGTTCACCCTTCAGAGTTCCCGCACGTCCACCTGTGGTCTCATCAAGCGGGTGTAGGTTCCCTCCGTTCCGCTCTCCAGGGCTTTCGGGTCCGTGGCTTCAGACCCAACAGACACCAGCGCCTTCTGGGGGAGAGGCCTTGACCCGGTGTCGTGCTGTGGGAGGGAAGGGCTGAGCCTCGGGGCGGGTGCGTGTGGGACCGGCTGGGCGATGTTTGATGTTGGTGAGGAGTTGCAGCCCCCATGTTACTGGTGTTTTAAAGGAGTGCCCCCGCTCCTTTCTCTTGGTCGGTCTCCCAGGGCGGCACCATGTCTCAGGACGTGCTGTTGGCACGGGGTCGGCTTCTGTGGTCTCAGTTCTACAGGGACGACCACACATTGAAAAGCCTGTTTTCACTGAGAAGAGAGGGAAGAAAACCCTCGAGGTTGCACTTGGAATTGCCAGTGTGGAGGGTGGAGGGAGGCCCAGGTCGGTCTCAGAACAGAGCGCGGCTGGATCCTGGCCGAGGAGGATGCGTGGAGGGGGGTCTGCGAGGAGGCGATGGCACTGGGGGTTCAGCGAGTGGGCCCGGCGGAGCTGAGGGTGGATCATTGCTAGAACTTTGGGGACACAGTAGGGCCTCCTGGAGCAGCACAGCTGGGTAATGTGGGCCTCGCGGGGCGGGGAGCAGCCTCGGGCCAGTGTTTCTCTGTGGCTTCCTCCTGGGCAGCCTCCTGACTCGCTGTCAAGCTGGTGACGCTGCTCCCGCCCCACCGTTTGCTCCCAGGAGAGCGATTGCGCGATTCTGTTCTCTCTGAACTCACTTCTGAAGGCTCTGCTCCAGGCGCTCCCCTGCTCCCTCCCAGGCTCAGAGGGGATTAAGGCTTAGCCTGACGGACTAGATTCTACACAGGTGGCACTGCCCGGGGTTCGGGTTTCAGTCTTCCGTCTCCCGTGCCAGCGAAAACACAGAGCGTAGCGTAGGTATGCCGGCTGTGCTCAGCTTAATCCCGGGCCTCTCTTTACTCAGGGACTCTCCCTGGCGCCTTGACCTCGCTGGCATTTCTAATGATCTTGGTTGATCATTGTCTTGTGTTTTCTTTTCTTTTTTCATCTAGAAGGGTGGCGTCCGGATACAGCTCAGCCGCCGCAGGAGCCGCCGGTGCAATGGCTGCCGGCGATAACTGGAAGCACGTGTTTCCTAAGCTCCCAGGTTCCTTCCACACTCACGGATCCTGGCCTTGAGGACATTTGGGACTTTCTGACACTTAGGTCAAAACTGAGCATTAATGTTTTCCTGGTCTCAGCGCCAGGCACCTTTATCCCTCTAAGTCTCTCATGTTTCTCTTAGCAGTAGGCAAAGACGGCACGTGAGAATGTATAGGGCAGACTGGCACGTGGTCCAGGGACAACGTGAAACAGTGAGTGAAGGTAAAGTCCCACGAGATGTGCCGTCGAGCCTGAGCCTCCCTGGGCCCCGGCGCCTGCTTGGTCTGGTGGCCGCCAGCCACACGTGGCTCCTCAGATTTCCCGTCCTTCCCATGGAGTGAAGTGCACCAGCCAGCCCTGGCGTGCCAGTGCACCTCTCAGGACGTGGCAGATCTAGAACATTCCATCACGGCAGAAGGCTCTGTGGGACAGGCCACACCTGCACTGGGACCCGGGCATGAACGTCTCCCCAGGGCCCGGCCCCGGTTTGGCCAGAGTCCATGGAAGGCCTGCCCCTACCAGAGGCCCTTCTGAGGCCATTTGGCTCCCTTTCCTCTGCTCTGGGGGTCACTGTGCCCTTGGCCATAGTCCCAGCCCCAGCTATGGCCAGAGGTCATGAGGCCTGCAGCCAGCAGAAGCCATGGGTCTGGGCTGGCGGTGGCACCACCGTGGCCAGGAATGTCCCGCCTCCTGGCCGGGGTCCCCGGGGAGCAGGGCGGGGAGGAAGGGGCGGGCAGCAGGCAGGAACCGCCCTGTCTGGAATTTTTGGAGGAGCCTGATGGCCACCAAGCAGTGTTGTGAATGCCTGAGCCCATCCTCCCCGAAGAGTCTGCAGGGCTTGCTCCGCCCTCCTCATCACCCCAACATGGACGCCTGGTGCCCTGACCGTTGTTTGGGGGGAACTCCAGCATCTCCTGCTCGTTTAGCTGCATCGCGTCATTTCTTTGTCTTATTCTTTTGCTCAGCAGGTGACAGTTTTGCTCAGTGATTTTATTCGTGGCTGCCTGTGCTTCGCGACTATGACATGCTAATCATGCAAATGAGGATATTACTAATGAGGGAAAATTAATTCTGCGACTGCTTCCGGGTTTGCTGTGACAGCTTTGTTAATGCCACGTCCGCGGACACTGCCAGCGAGTCCTCCTGGGCCGCCAGGCGACAGGGGACATGCAGGGTAAAGGTTGGGGACCCAGCACGCAGCCACTTTCCCTGGAGTGGGTGTTGCAAGTGCGCATTGCAACATCCTCTTTCCTGTGACCTGTCACCAGTTGGTGGTGGGAGGGGACGCACCCCCCACCCCCCCAGTCCCCTCCTGAGCCTCACCGTGTGCACCTTCTAGGATTTGAGTCCCAGCCCTCCTGTTCCCAAGGGCTATTTGCAGAGCAAACACGGTCCCTGTTTGTCCCCTGCGAGGGGCCTTCACCTCCCAGTCCTGCTCTCCAGGCAGCAGCTGGGTGCAAGCTGCCTTCCCCGCTGTGGAGTCCTCCTGACACCTGCGATGGCAGATACTTTTCCACGTGCCCATGGCCCCACCCGCCCTGTGCTGGCCACCGTCCCGGCAACCCTGCTGGGAGCCGCCCCGGGCCCCTGCGCGCTTCTGCTGTGTGAGCTCCCCGCGCCTCCCGGAGCCACGTGTGGAGGTGGCTATTCTGCAGGGCGGACCGCGTCCCTGCCATGGACTTGGCTGACCCCGACAGGGTCTCTTTCTCCCGCCCTGACATCCGAGATTCCTGGGGGCAGCAGGGAGGGTGCGGGCACTGGGGAGCCATGTGGGGCCCCCGAGTGCCTGGTTGGCGGTGGGTCTGAGCATAGATAGTGGCCCTGCTTCTCGGCTCGGGGTCCCCGGAGAGCAAGCCCCCAGCTCCGCCCTGTGCCCAGGCCACCAGGCCCTGCAGGGAGGGACAGGCAGGCTGTAGGGACCTGCCCCAGAGGCCTGCGACCTGGATCCTTGTCTCCCTTCTTCTGACATTTTTCAAGGTGTCCAAGCCTTGGTCCCCACAACGAGATGTCCCACCTGTTTAGACCCTCACGGTTGCACCTTCCCTGGGAGGCTCCACCCACTCCCTGTGGTGTCCCTGCCCAAGCTCTGCCTCGCCTTGCCCCCAGCTCACTGCCTGGACCCATGCGGTCAGTCATACAGATGGACAGATGCCAGCCTCCTCTGGCTCCGTGGGGTGATCGATATGTAACTACATCACGTGTAACGGGAGCAGCTGTGGTTGTCAGAGGCGGACGGCCCGGCCTCTTGGGAGGCGTCGGGAGCCGAGGCTGCGGGCGGGGAGCTCCCGGGGCCCGGCATGCGCCCTGGTGGACTAGGCCAGCGCTGCCCAGGTGTGGCTGTCAGAGGCGGCCGGGGACACGCCTTCCTTCCTGCTCCTCCAAGTGGCCAGGACCTGGAAGCCTCGTCCTGGGCCTCTGGCGGGCCACCTCCCTCGGCCTCTTCTCCGCCCGCTCTGCGCACCCTGGCTGCATTTTTATTTACTATCGCACTGACCTCCCACAACTGGGTCCCACGGTTTCACAGCTGCATGAATGGTCTGACTTCCTCCTCAGACAAAAACTCTTCCTGAGCAAGGACGCCGTCTTCATCGCCCACATCTCCCAGGTCCCTAGGGTTCCCGGGCACAGGAGACAGGAGACCTCAGACCTCGGGAAAGAGCGAGGACACTCCCCTCACAGGGCAACGTCACCCTGCCAGGCAGGACCCTGCCTTCTGGATCCTCCGTCCCCTCGTGCCGTGCCTCCCGAATGCAGGAAGCCATCCTAATGTCATCTGCTTGTGAAGTTCCACAAGAGCCCCGCCCAGGGCCTGTCAGTGGGGTCCCGGCTGCCCAAGCCACCCCTCTGCCCTCAAAGCTGAGATGTGTGACACTCACGGTCAGTGGCTTCTCGGTGTTGAGAGCACAGGAGGTGTCTGAAGCTGTGAAGGTCTCTAAGCCCCAGGAGGAAGATCCATAGCACAGAGACCCTGCCCTGCCCGGAGGAAGCACGACTGCAGGGCCGGCGATGAATCCAGGGTTTAAAAAAAACTGTGGTGAAGCCCGGCTGGCCTGGCGCAGTGGCTGAGCGTCAACCGATGAACCGGGAGGTCACGGTTTGATTCCCGGTCAGGGCACAGGCCCGGGTTGTGAGTTTGATCCCCAGTCGGGGCCGTGCAAGAGGCAGCCGATCAATAATTCTCTCTTATCACTGATGTTTCTGTCTTTCCCTCTCCCTTCCTCTCTGAAATCAATAAAAATATATATTAAAAAATTAAACTTGTGGTAAAATACACATAATATAAAATGTGCCAACTTAACCACTTTTAAGGGCACAGTGTAGTGGCATTAAGTACATTCGCAGTTATGTGACCTTCACCTCCACCATCTCCAGAACTTTAACTTCCCAAACGGTAGCTCTGTCCCCATTAAACCCTCACTCCCCTCCCCCGCCCCTGCCCCAGCCGCCGACTCCCACCATCCACTTTCTGTCTATCCACCCTGCTTGCTTCCATTCCCAAGGTTACTTCATGGTCCAAGATTGCTGCTGGAGCACCAGCTATTAGGGTCACATTCCAGCCAGAAGGAAGAAAGGGCAAGAGAAGTTATGCCTTCAAGAACGTCCTGGAAGGTTCCCAGGTCAATTCTACCTTCATCTCATCGACCTGAATTTGGACAGAGCCCCAGGTCACTGCACGAGGGGCTGGGGGAGGAGTCTGCATTCCATGTGGCCACAGAGAGAGCTGGACACCAAGTCTCTCCTCATGGAGGAGGACGGGCGGAGTGGCTATTAGAGGCTGTTGCCAAAGAGAGACGGGAGGAACGGAATGTTAGAATGAGAAGGTGACTAAAATTTGCTGTTGCTTCAAATTCTTTTTGGAAACAGGATGATGACAAAAGGACAGCGATGGCTGTTGACCTGTCTGAGCCAACTCGTGTACTGCAAACCCCGTGCGTGGGGAAGCAGGAACAGTCTGATGCCTGGTCATTGTGATTTCAGCCACGGCCGGCCATAACCCTCTTGTGATGTTTACACGGCTGGCGTGAGTCAGAGCCCTGAGGGCCGCCCACGCCATGGCGCAGCGCTGCCTGAGGCCCTCGAGGGTGTCTCCCGGGCGTCTGCCCAGCGGCACCGCCGGCCCTGGGCGCTGTGGTCCAAGCCTGGCGTCATCATGTGCTGTTTGCTCTGCAGAGTCCGATGTGGGGAGAGCCCAGCTGTGCCTGGAGCGCCGGCCTCTCCCTGACAACGAAGGTTTCTGGGCTCCACCTCAGACTCATCGTCAGAGCCTCTGGGTGTGGCGACCAGAATGCTGCCTTTTAAACGAACTGGCTCTGCCACTGGGACAGGCACGACCTTAGGTCCTAACATACATGTCTACCAGGGCAGGGCCGGACTCTCGTCTCCCGCCTCCGGTTCTGAAGCTTCCTCCTCAGCAGCGTAGCCGGGGAGCCTCATAACGCCTGCCCATGGGTTGTGACCAGTCCCTCCGGTGCAGCTCAAGATGCCCCTTGCACAGCGACCTCGTGGGGTCACCGTGAAGGTCAGGTGAGGCATCCACTTCGAAAGCACTTCGCCACCGTAGAGGCAGCCCCGGGGAGGGCTTGTGTCCATGGTGATCATTTCGGCGTTTTTTGAGGGTGGCTGTGTTTTGCATATTTGATTTTTTCTTGAATGATTTAGTTTAGACCAGGAAATAGCCTTTGCCCGCGGATGGGTGTGCAGTGGTGCTGCATTTTGGCTTCATGTCCCTTTCTCAGATGAGTAAGAGGTGGAGCCTGGAGCAGGTAGAGGCCCACTCCTCCAGGCTAAACGCTGGCTGCGAGGTCCCGGAGGCGGAGGAACCAGTCTGCCCAGCACCGGCCTCTCCTGCCTCAGCACTGGGCTGGATGGCCCTTCTAATTGCCCATATAATTAGCTGTGTAGCACTACCCGGACCCTCCCGGAGGCCGGGCTCTGTCTGCCGGCCGAAACCGGCCCAGCTTGCCTTGCTAACATCTCCCCCTTTCCTGGTCACGGAAAGAGCACAGATATTACTGGGGAGTCAGGCACTGAGCGTAGCCAGCAGCGATATTCCTGTAGTCAGCAGCGGCATCCCGCGATGGTTCCAGCAGCAGACACCGGCGCGTGGGCCGGCTGGTGGAAAGCCGAGAGCCAGGGCGAGGAAGCCCTCTGTTCCACGCGGAGATGAGCTGCTGGTGACAGGCTGGGCTGACGGGCCAGGGAGGCGGGGGAAGTACCCTGCGCTGGGTGGCAGCGAGCGCTGTTCCAGGCCTCCACCGGCTCCGGGCGCACAGGGGGCACTGCTCGTGCCAGGGCAGTCTCTGTGCTGGGCAAGGCCAGCATCTGTGACAGTGGACACTGGTCATGCCAGGCCAGCATCTAAATGATCGGCACTCAGTCCCTCACAAGCAGTTTCCGGGGTCAGAACTGGAAGGGGCCCTAGGAGAGCCCTCCCTCACCTCATTCCTCAGCTGGGTGGGCAGTCACCACCGAACTGAGGGGGCCCTAATAAATGCTTCCACCTGTTTCTATGCCCCCAGAATTCTGCTTGTCTGCTCTGGGGACGCGGGGAAGGGCATTGCCTATTTCTGCCAACAGTGATGGTCATGTGCTATTGTGCTGAGTCAATGTCGAACCTGCAAGAGCCAGAGAGGTGACCGAGATGGCAGTGAGCATGAAACGGCCGAGCGGACAGGCCGGCAGAACGACCCGTCAGTGCGGCTTCCATCCTCACAGGTGTTTCCTCCGTCTCAGTGTCACAGGCCTGGTGAGAGTCAGGGCCGTGGGAGTTTTTTCTCGCTGACCACAAATGAATAGCCCGCATTCAGGAGGTCAGAGGTCGCCGAGGGCTGCGTGGGCTGTAATTGAGATGCTGGCAGGCTGGCTCCTCTGGGGACTCTAGTGGAGAATTTCCTGCCTTTCCCAGGGTCTGTAGGTGCTCACAGTCCTTGGCTTGTGGCCCCTTCCATCTTCAAGGCCAGCGGCAGCAGCTCCTGGCCCTGCCGTCATCACGTGCTTCTGACTTCTCTGCCTCCCGCCTTCACTCTCAAGGCCCCTTGTGATCTGGCCATGACAGGCCATCCAGCTGGCACCTGAGTTCCCTGCGCCGATAGTTCCCTTTGCCTGTGACCCCTAAGGCGCTCAGCTTCTGGCATCAGGAGGTGGATGTCGCTGGAAGCCGTTCTGCTGGTCAGGACAGACATCGGGGCCTTGGCGAGCCTCTGTAGCCATCTCCAGCCACTCGCCTAGTGTCAATCTGCTGGGCCCCCCGGGGCTCGGCCAACCAGAGCCCTGCTCCCGCCTCAGCCCTTCGGAATCAGGGTCCCCGTTGGTGAAGCAGGAGAAGCTGCCATTTTTACCATCTTTCCCTGTGATTCCCATGAATGATGGAGTTTAAGAACCGCCGGTGTGTGGACGGAGCTGGTTAGTGAGGCTGACACACTGTGAAACCGTGCAGAGGAACCCTCAGGAGCCCCTTGGTGCGTGTCCTTCAAAGAGCCCATCGGGCCCTGACCGGGCAGCTCAGTTGGTTAGAGCGTCATCCCAGTACCCCAAGGTTGTGGATTCGATCCCTGGTCAGGGCACATACAAGAATCAGCCAATGAATGTGTAAATAAGTGGGACACATGTTTCTCTCTCTCTTCCTCTCTCTCTAAAATCAGTAAAAAATAAAAAAGTAAAAAGCACGTCTGGATGCCCTGTCATCTCCACTTCTCCTGGCACAACCTTGGCTTGGGATGAGGGTGACACCTCACCAGTTCCTGGACCTGGGCCTGAGGTTGTATGGCACCAACTTGAGAAGCAAGGGTGGGTAATCCATGTGCTGCAGGCAACGGGCCCTCTGTGGTTTGGGGAGCGAGGGCGTGGGGTGGAATGAGCTAGTCTCAGAGCCCTGAGAGATGGCCCCTATTCAAGCAGTCCCTCATCTACCCAACTGCCTGGCCGAGTCTGCGTGTTTTCTTGCCTTGTAGGTACTTTTTGTTTTAAACCTGTTTTCCGTAAGATTCTTGGGCGTTTCCCATGTGAGTAAAAGCCTGTCCTCAGCCCAGTCTGTCCCAGCCGCAGGGGTATCATCACATGGCTGTGCCTTAACTGCCCACGCATCGCCTTTGGTTGGGTCTTTAGGTAAAACGACAC
>NW_006293525.1:169566-175386 GCF_000327345.1 Myotis davidii | reverse complement strand
CTGTGGATGGTGCTGGGTCACGCCGTGTCCGTGTTGTCCGTGAGAGGACGTTTTGCACGGACGTGTCTAGGATGTGTCAGGACCACCAGGATGTCACTGTTTCCGTGAAGGTCTGTGACGCTGACCCCACAAAGGATTCCGCCACGAGCCTATGGCACGGACAGCGTGTGGGCGGCTGGCACTACCCTGACAGCTTGCTGGTTGAATGACCTGCCCAAGTCCAGTTCCCAGCTCAGCTCCTGGGAGAGGACCCGGGCGTGGGGTGGGGGTGGTGGGGTGGCAGGCTTTCCTCACCTTTTCATCACTCTGGCTCAGAAGCAGGCCCTGGCCGGGGCCCAGCAGCTCACCTCCAGGGAGAGCGAGTCGTCCACCTGGGTATGGCTGCTCACCATCTTCATTCTTCTTCATTTGATGTTTAAATTGAGGTGTAATTGACATATGACATCGTAGTGGTTTTAGGTGCACAACATAGTGACTGGGTGTTTGTATATTTTGCAAAATGACCACCACAGTATCTACTTAATATCCACATAGTGACACATCTAATTTTTCTTGTGGTGAGACTGTATGACTCACTCTCTTAGCAGCTTTCAAGTCTGTAATACAACTAGAGGCCTGATGCACGGAATTTGTGCCAGGGGCTCAGCCCTCGCAGCCTCGGCAGCTTGCCTTGGCCCTCGCAGCCCCAGCTGCGTTCAGAAGGATGTCTGGAAGGTCGTTTGGTTGTCCGGTCTAATTAGCATATTACGCTTTTATTATTATAGGTAGATATTGGTTTTGTGGTTACGCTACACATACATTCCCATGAATTCTTTTTGTTAGTTGTTTTTCTGTTTGCTTGTTTGTTAATCCTCAGTGAGGATATTTTCTCTATTGACTGGGAATTGAACCCACCACCCTTTGGTGTGTAGGCCGATGCTCTAACCACTGGGCACACAGGCCAGGGCGTTCCCAGGATTTCTTTGTCTTGTAACTGGAAGGTTGTGCCTTTGACCCGTTTCCCCACCCCCTCCCCAGATGCTCACTCACTGCTGGGCGTGGCCGTGGGCAGCATGCTGGGCGGTGGGTTGTGGTCAGGCTCCTGCCGGTGGAGGTGTGTGAAAGTCAGTTTTACAGCTGTCCCCCTTGCTCTCCAGGAAACCCCAAATCCTCACCCAGAGAGTCCAGGCTGGGCTGGAGCCCCCCAGGGAGGGCGGCTGCACCCGCCTCACTCACCTGTGCTGGACATTGGCTCCCCGAGGTCAGTTCCTCCGGTCTCCCTCTGGGCTCAGTCCCACCCCTGCGGTGGGGGGAGTGGCCCTCTTCCTGGACACTGGGGTGGGGGGGCAGGGTCTGGTAGAAGGAAGGGTCTCGCAGGAGCCTGTGGGGAGCGTGTCTGGTGCTGGGGGTTGGGGGCCGGGGCCAGGGGAGCCCCAGAAGTCACAGCAAAGCCCCTTCCCTGCCCCAGAGCATGGAGTGACAGCAAGCCCCTTCCCCCACAGCCAGCTGTCCCCTCCCCAGAAGCGCTCTGCTCCAATTTCTGGAACATTCTTCCAGAGGTGGAATGAAGTCTTCCTAACATTTTTCAGATGATGTTTATTCAGGGCCACGCTTGCACACCTTCTAGGCTTCTTCCTTTTAAAATATATTTTTATTGATTTCAGAGAGGAAAGGAGAAGGAGAGAGAGAGAAACATTGATGATGAGAATCATTGATTGGTTGCCTCCTGCATGTCCCACACTGGGGAGCCCGAAACCTGGGCTTGTGCCCTGACTGGGAATGGAACCATGACCTCCTGGTTCATAGGTCGACGCTCAGCCACTGAGCCACGCCGGCCGGGCCTGCTAGGCGTATTTCTGCCACCCTCCCAGCCAACGCTACGGCATCTAGAAGTCAGCGTGGCCCCGAGTGACCAAGGACCAGACCACCGCTGCTTCGTTATTCTACTAATCACGCGGTACAAGCAGCCTCCGGTCGGGTGAAGCAGCCTCACAGCAGCCTGAAGTCGCCGCTCTAATCCAGTCAGCCTTAACTGCTGGGCGTGAGCAAGCACGGCAGCAGGTTTCCGCGTATTCGCTTAGCAGGGAGCGGACAGAAAAGGGGAAGAAACTTCTGGAAAAGGTTTCGAGCTCTGTTCCCAGAGTGAGAGGGTTCCCCTCCTCTTTCACTCTGTGTTTTCTCTTAAAACCAAACTTGGGAATGAGACTTCTGATCGTGACCACTGCTTGCGGCCTTCTCCTCACGTTGGAACGTTCTCTTGGTCACCCACCCATGTCCTGTGAAACCTGGCCTGGACTCGCCGCCTGCAGGACGGCGCCCAGGATGGCTGTCGTATCTCTGAGATGAGCCTGTCACCGCTTCCCTCGGCCCTTGCGTGTCCGCCCGGAACACGCTGTTCTGCACTTGCAGGCGCCTCTCTAACTCAGACGCTTCAAAGGTGTGCAGCTCAGCCTGCCCGGGACTGTGCCCCAGCAGGTCTGAAGCGACGCCCTCCGTTTCTTTCCTATTTCCCCAAACTGAGCTCAGGTCACCTGCCAAACGGACACCTTCCCCAGGAAGCTGTGTCTGGGTCCACGGTGCCGTCATCTCCCGCCGCCCAGGCATGACACCCACTGTCCGGGAGCCCAGCCACCCACTGGGTAACTCCAAGCCCAGAGGTCAGGAGCACCTCTCAGTCCAGTGTCCCTGCTCCCAGGATCCTGACCTCGGCCCGGGTTCCTGGACAAGGGCAGCCCCCGCCCCGGGCTGGGCTGGCTACAACCGACACCAGAACGCTGCTCAGCCCACGCCTTCCTCTCCACCCGGCGCGCACCTGCCCTCGAGAGCCTCGGCAACGACTCCCGACCCCCGAGAGCCTGCAGTCTGGGTGGTGTCCCTGTGACGAGGTGTCCCCATGCCCAAGTGACAGGGGGGTCTTCTCAACCCACCAGGGGTTTGCATGTTTCTGAGCGCTCTACCAAACTTGGCCCAGCCTCACTCCCCTTCCCCAGATCCCCAGATTCCCAAATCTGCCGGCCTCTCGGCCTGTGTGAGCCACCGGGCGTGCTCTGAGCGGGAGTGGTCCCCGGGGTGTGCGACACGGAGGTCTGGGGATGGAGCAGCACCCGCCCAGGGACCCGGGGGGAGACCTCACCACCCGCGTTATCGGGAGCAGCCTCCTGAGGCCACAAGGACAAACTTCTTCCCACTATTGTGTCACCAGCGCCTGCACAGCGTGTTGGAGCCGGGACGCGCTGTGCGTGAATGAACACACGCCACGCCAGCAGGCCACAGGGATGAAGCCACGCACCTGACCGCGCACTGTCACCGGCAGGCGGAGCTCGTGGACACGCCTTGCCTCCACCCCCTGTCCGCACTGAAAGCATTTCTGCGCCGCGGACTGAGCGCTGGGAGCCAGGGACCCCCTCCCCGCTTCGGGCAGGAGAGACCTGCTCAGTTCCCATCCTTCCCTCCCGCAGCGAACGAGAGGATGATCTGGGTCTGTCTGCGAGGGCCCGGGGCCGAGGTCAGGCTGGGAGGCTCAGTATCCCGGGAACTTGCTACAGGCGGCGGTAACCCCTTTCAAACTCGTCCAAGCGCTAACGACAATGAGCCGTCCACAGGCCTCTTGGCTGGGGGCGCGGCCGTGCCCAGGGCCCGGCCACCTGGCAGCCAGCTGGTGGGTGTGGGTGAGGCCTCTTGAGGCCCACACCTGGACAGAACTAGGTCATGGTCATCTCTGTTGGCCAACCACAGCCCAGCCCAGGTCCACCTGTGAGGCAGGCCCGGTGGAGTGTTTTGCCAGGAGAGGGCAGAGGTGGGAGGTGGTGTTCACGGCTGCGCCCGGGGCAAGGTCTGTGGCCTGGGCACCCTGGGCACAGCAG
This sequence comes from Myotis davidii, assembly GCF_000327345.1. Taxonomy (NCBI): domain Eukaryota; kingdom Metazoa; phylum Chordata; class Mammalia; order Chiroptera; family Vespertilionidae; genus Myotis; species Myotis davidii. Next base: position 171,544 of record NW_006293525.1, on the reverse strand, counting down.
GACGGGCCCAGCACAGAGGCAGTGCCTCTCACCTCCCGAGCTTTCTCCCCGCCGCCTCACCTGGGGGCAAGCACCTCTTTTCTTCCCAGTGGGGCCGCTGGCGCCCTGAATGCCACTCTCAACCAGGAGGGGCTTCCTCGTCCACAGGGGCCTCTCCTTTAACCATCCGCCCCCGCCCCCAAGTGAGCTGGTCATTTGCATGAAGGGCCGTGAGAGGGACAGGCTGCTGGAGAGAGACTCGGATTTGTCTGCGGGGAGACCTGCAGCTCTGACTAGGGTCCCGAGACTCGGCGTCTGATTAGGCCGAGGTTTTATTTAATTATTTAATTTTTTTCTAATTTCGGAGAGGAAGAGAGAGAGAAACATCATTGATGAGAGAGAGTTATTGATAGGGTGCCTCCTGCATGCCACACACTGGGAATGGAGCCCACAACCCGGGCAGGTGCCCCGGCCGGGAATCGAACTGAGACCTCCTGGTTCCTAGGTGGACGCTCCGCCACGGAGCCAGGCCAGCGGGCGAGGCTGAGACTTTAAGTGAAGGGAGACTTCCACGGGGCTTCTGTGCCAGGTGCCTCAGGGGTGACTGCACCGGGAATGGGCCTGCAAAGAGGCGATTATGGTAAAGAGAGGGCGGCCCTGGTCCAAAGTGACTGGGTCCTTATAAGAAGGGAGACGAGGACCCAGACACACAGAGAGACGGCCGTGTGAGGACGCACGAGAGGACGGCGTCTACACCCCAAGGAGAGAGGCCTCGGGAGGAACCAGCCCCCCCACACCTCCAGCTCGGACGTCCAGCCTCCAGGACGGGGAGAGAATAAACTGTCTGCTGTGTAAGCCCGTGTCTGTGGTGTTTACTATGGCAGCCTGAGCTCACACACACACACACACGCACGCTCTCCACATACACACACACTCTCCACACACACACACATGCTCTAACACACACACACACACATGCTCTACATACTCATACAAACACACTCTCCACACACACACATGCTCTACACACACACACACACACACACACACACACACACATTTGGAGGCAGTGTCATAGGTATCTGAACACCACGGGCAGGACCTCAGAGGCTGCTGTGAAATGAGCCTGTCGCTGGCGAGCCTGTGGGCTGTGAGTGTTAGCACCCAGTTTGGAAGGTGAGACAGCACAGCCCGCAGGGCAGGAGCCTGAGCTCTGGGCCAGAGGCCTAGACTGGCTCCTGACTCTGCCCTTTCCCAGCTGTGTGACCCCGGGCAAATGTCTCAGCCTCTCTGCATACCCCCTAGAAATGGGGGTGAGGTGGGGGGTGGTCTAACAGTGCTTACCTCATGCATTTCACGGGGATCAAGTTGAGCTAATATTTGCAAAGGACTTGGAGCAGTACCCGGAAAACAGGAAGCGCGTTGTGTTTGAGGATCTCTCCCTCACCTGAGAGGTGGGTGACAGGAAGCAGGAGGGGCTGCAGAGCATGTGTCTGAGTTGTAGTCACAATATAAGAAATGGCCACTGAGAAATTTACCAAAGTAGAAAATAAAACCCAAAACATGTAAAGATATTTATTCCTTCATTTGAAAATAACAATAATCAACCACTTATGAATATACTAGAGGCCCGATGCATGAAATTCATGCAAGAGTAGGCCTTCCTCCCCCGCCAGCCAGCACTGGGTTCCCTCTGGCACCCGGGAGGGCTTCCCTCCAGCTGCTGGCAGGCACCTGGGACCCAGGCTTCCCTAGCAGCCCTGGCTTTGTCTGGGAGGTCATCAGTCTAATTAGCATATTACGCCTTTATTATTATAGACTAGAGGCATGATGCACAAAATTTGTACAAGGGGCTCGTCCCTCGCAGCCCCGGCTTCATCCAGAAGGTCGTCCGGACGGTTGTTCTGCTGTTTGGTCTAATTAGCATATTAGCTCTTTATTAGATAGGATATTTTGTCTGTATTGTTGACACTATTATAGATGCCCCCATTCCCCCCAC
>NW_006293525.1:150702-160299 GCF_000327345.1 Myotis davidii | reverse complement strand
CTTGCCCAGCTGTGTGACCCCGGGCAAATGTCTCAGCCTCTCTGCATACCCCCTAGAAATGGGGGTGAGGTGGGGGGTGGTCTAACAGTGCTTACCTCATGCATTTCACGGGGATCAAGTTGAGCTAATATTTGCAAAGGACTTGGAGCAGTACCCGGAAAACAGGAAGCGCGTTGTGTTTGAGGATCTCTCCCTCACCTGAGAGGTGGGTGACAGGAAGCAGGAGGGGCTGCAGAGCATGTGTCTGAGTTGTAGTCACAATATAAGAAATGGCCACTGAGAAATTTACCAAAGTAGAAAATAAAACCCAAAACATGTAAAGATATTTATTCCTTCATTTGAAAATAACAATAATCAACCACTTATGAATATACTAGAGGCCCGATGCATGAAATTCATGCAAGAGTAGGCCTTCCTCCCCCGCCAGCCAGCACTGGGTTCCCTCTGGCACCCGGGAGGGCTTCCCTCCAGCTGCTGGCAGGCACCTGGGACCCAGGCTTCCCTAGCAGCCCTGGCTTTGTCTGGGAGGTCATCAGTCTAATTAGCATATTACGCCTTTATTATTATAGACTAGAGGCATGATGCACAAAATTTGTACAAGGGGCTCGTCCCTCGCAGCCCCGGCTTCATCCAGAAGGTCGTCCGGACGGTTGTTCTGCTGTTTGGTCTAATTAGCATATTAGCTCTTTATTAGATAGGATATTTTGTCTGTATTGTTGACACTATTATAGATGCCCCCATTCCCCCCCGCCCTGTGCCCACCTCTGCCCAGCCCCTGCCCCTCACCTGCCTCCCCACACTGGTCTGTGTCTATAGGCCATGCGTATCCCTTCACCTTCTTCCATCCAGTGCCCCCACCCCTCCCCTCTGACAATCTATATGTGAGCATAAGTATTTTATGACACACAGCTATATTGATGTGTTTGCAAATCTCTTAGTGTCTGGCTGGATAGAAGATGAGCAGGGATGCGATGGAGGCCTCACCCCAAGCCTGGCCTCTGCTGCCATGGGCACCCTCAGGAGGCCCCGGGGCCGGCCAGGACCAGTGCGCATGCTCACACCTGACCAGTGGTGCCCGCGGCCGGTCCGGGCTGGGCTCTCATGCAGCCTGAGTCCTGCCCTTGCACGACGGTCGGTGGTCACTCTGAAGACCAAACGCGGTGATAGTTGCCTGATGGTGTCAGACCCCGACAACCATCCTGCCATCGGAGAAGGGAGGTTCATGGAGCAGCCCACTGGTGGCCAGGAGATGTCACTGTCGCCTCTACTGCAGAGCCAGGGCCAGGCGGAGGGGCTGAGAGGTTAGTGCTGGAGCGCAGACCAGCTCCCCTGGGCCTGTGGTGGACTTGGCATCAGCCAGGCTCTGCGGAGACTGACCAGTGGCAGCGCAGGTGGGCTCTGTGTGTGGGAGACAGACCAGCGGGCGGTGCAGGTGGCTCTGTGTGTGGGAGACAGACCAGTGGGTGCAGGTGGCTCCGTGCGTGGGAGACAGACCAGCGGGCGGTGCAGGTGGCTCCGTGCGTAGGAGACAGACCATCGGGTGGTGCAGGTGGCTCCGTGCGTGGGAGACAGGCCAGCGGGAGGTTCAGGTGGGCTCACAGGATTCCGGAGGCACACGGGCCCCACGAGCCGCCTGCCATGTGCAGGTGGAGACCCACGAGAGCAGGGGTGTAAGGCCCAGAGGGGGCAGGGGAAGACGGCATCGCAGCTCAGGCTGAGTGACAACCAGCACCCGCTCTGCTCCATGCTACGCAGACGAGGCCCGCACCCCAGGGAGGCACCTGCTTGGCTCAGTCTGCAGATCCAAATGCTGATCTCAGCCGGAAACGCCCGCCCAGACACACCCCACAAACATCAGACCAAACATCTGGCCCCCGAAGCCTAGCCCATGGACGTGCACCATTAACCATCACCTGCCGAGCAGGCCGCCGTCTCCCGAGCCAGCTTGCTGTGCGCTCAGCATGGCGCCGCGGAAACGCTGCGTCTGGGAGGCCGGGCCTGGTCCCGCCCCACCTCTGTCCGCAGGTCAGTGCACAGAGGCCTGGCATGGCCGACCTCCTGGCTCTGCTACCCCGCGCACACCCCGCCCCCCCTGTGCTGACTGCAAGGCCCTCAGGCAGAGAGGCCTGGCAGGGGTCCCGCCCCCACCCGGGAACCTCATCCCCTTGGTCCCATGTGGTGGTCATCTAATCGTTTTCACAACTTCCCCGGACTCTGCTCCCAGCCGCGCTGGCGGGAGTCGGCCTCCGTGTTTCAGTCCATCCATATGCCAACACCGTCTTAGTTTCCAAGTTTTGCCGCCACCGATCTGCGATCTGCGATCTGCGGCGGCCGCCACACTGTCCTGCTCACCAGGCAACAGGCTGGGAGTGAAGGGACCTCGGGACCACGCAGGACTCCAGGCCCAAGGACACTGGGAGCGGAACTGGAGGACGCTTTCCAGCCCTGGGGCCTGTGGTCCCCTCCGGCCCGTCCTGCCGGGCTCCTGCACAGGCCGGGAGCTCCGCGTCAGCAGGTGCCCATGCCCGAGATACGCACGAAGCTTCGTTGATGTAAGAGGTAAATACAGAGGGAACGTACGTACCAGGTCAATACTGACCTCCAGGACAACGCACCTCACGTTGGCGTACGTGTGCCTGACCAGGGCACGGGCTCCCAAAGTCTGCGCTCGGGGGCCTGGCCACTCGGGAGCCTCTGACGCTGGGGGAAGGGTGACCTGACATTTCCAGACGTGCCCGCAGGGTGTCCTGGCAGGAAGCTCTACGTCACCGAGAGGATGCGCGGCCGCTGAGGGTCAGAGCCTGGGGCTGCGTGGCCGCGCAGAGCAAAGCAGGGGCCAGCGCGCTTGCTTTTTGCCGAGTTCACCTGGAGACCAGGGAAGTCCAGGCAGAACGCATGGTGCACATCGGCCATCCTGGCCGTGGCCTTGACCAGGGGCTGTGTGTGTTCAGTGCCCGGCGTGTGCAGAGCACGGTCCCTGACCTTCAGGGCATGATGTCACCTGGCCTGGGGGTCGGGGCCAGCTCCGTGGTCACGCCCTCCAGCCTCCTGACCACAGCCAGGCAGCCCCACGAGGCGGAGCAGTGCTGCTCGCTTGCTTAGAGAGAAGCTGCAGAGAACCAAGCCGGCGGCGGGGCAGGTAAACAGGGACTCGCCTCCCACAACCACATCCAAATTACAACTAAAACACAGAGCACCATTCGGAACCGCCTGGAGCTGGCTGAAGGGAAGGCCTGCAGCTAGAGGGTGGAGAGGAAAGCACACTGAGACCGGCAGGAGGGGTGGAGGCGGTGAGCCGGCTGGTCCCACACCCACGCGCGGCGTTTTTTTGATCGGGAGGGAGATCGCCAAGGCCTCCTGTGAGGAGCAAGGGGCCCAGCCCCACGCCAGCCCCCCCAGCCCAGGGGCCCAGCCCGCCAGCCCCCCCCAGCCCAGGGGCCCAGAGCTAGGAAGAGAAGCCCCCGTAACTGTGGGCTGAAAACACCAGCAGGGAATGTGGCTGAGTGACACGGAGGCTGCTGGAGCCCCGGGCAGTTCTTTAAAAAAAAAACGTATTGTTATTGATTTCAGAGAGGAAAGGAGAGGGAGAGAGAGACAAAAACATCCATGATGAGAGAGAATCATTGATCGGCTGCCTCCTGGCTCGATCCTCCAGCAACCCGGGCATGTGCCCTGAGAGGAAATCAAACTCAGGACCCTTCAGTCCACAGACAACAGGGTGGTGAGGCCGGGGTGGGGCAGGAACCAATTGAGGGGGACAAAAGGGGGGGAAGGGGGACATCTGTAGTACTCTCAACAATAAAGAGTTTAAAAAGATGTCCTGAGACTTAAAGATGATGAGGCCCTGGCCGGTGCGTCCAGTGGTTAGAGCATTGACTCCAGCACCAAGGGGTCTAGGGTTCAATTCCTGGTCAAGGGCACATACCTGGAGTATAGGTTCTATCCTTTGTGGGAGGCAACCAGTCAACCTGTCTCTTACTCTGATGTTTCTCTCTCTCCCTTTCTCTCTCTCTCTCCCTCCCCCCACCTCTCTTCCACTCTCTCTAAAGAACAATGGAAAAATATCCTCGGTGAGGATTAGCCAGAGGACGATCAGGGGAAAGGAGCTGAACCGTAAGGCTGGGCTGCTCTATCGATGGACTTCCCCCTGTGATGCAGGAAAAGGTGGACATGACTCAGTTTTGAAGGGAGGGTCCTCCTGCCCGTCTCCCCCAGGCCGGCCCCCTCCCTCCCCTCCTCAGGAACAGATGGATGCTGAGGCCCAGGAGCCACCCTGAAGGTCACACATAGCTTCCTGCTCCAAGTCTAGTGTGTTCCTACCAGAGCCTCCACTGAGTCAGCCGGAGGCGGTCAAAATGCCGATGCGACCCCTCAGCCCGGGCCTCAAACGCCGTCTGACTGGCTCTGAGGAGCTTCGGAACAGGGTGCCCCGAGCTCGCTCACAGACCGAGGACCTGGGCTCAGACAGATGTGGGGCCAACGGTGAGGTCCCTCACCTACCTGCCCCATCCAGGGGTCGGCCCTAAGTCCCCAGGCGTGCATAGGGGGGCGGGGCCTGCTCCACTCCGGGGATGACATCTTCCTGCTTCCATCCCAGCGTCCCCATAGCGACCTGATCGCCATGGTGACAGGAGACTGGGCTGATGGGTTCTAGTGGCAGCACAGTGGCCCTCAGAGGCCACCGGGCCACCCTGCAGTTCGCTGGGAAGTGGAGGCCAGGATGGGGGAGGATCGAGGTCAGTGGCGCGCCTCTCTGCTGACAGCCGCGGGGGACTGGCACTGCCCGAGGCCTCAACGCCCCTCCCGACGCCGGTGGGCACCCCCTCTCGCTGCTCCCGGTTGTAGCAGAAGCCCAAGGAGGGTTTGGGGCTAGGGAATGATGTCGCCTGATTTGTGTTTTTTCTAAAATATCACTCAGTGATTGGGGGGCGGGGGCAGGGAGCTTCCATGACGGCCAGGCCGGAGGGGTGGGGCCAGGACAGGGGTGCCGGCGGTCGGGTGGGACGGGGTGGCCTTTACATCAGTACCAAAAGGACGTGCTCTGCATTAGATGGCACGTGGAGGGAAGAGGACGTTTATGGACGATCATAAGGATCACAGGACAAGGAAGGGTGGGCATCTCGAGTGGAAAGGTAACGCTGAACTGATGCCTGGCTTTAGCAGCTTCCCCTCAAGCTCAAGTCTGCCCTGACCCACCTTCCTTGTTTGGAAGTGGGCCTTGCAGACATTATCAGGTTTAATGAGGTCACTTTGGGCTAGGGAGGGCCCTACATCCAGTGGCTAGTGTCCTTGTGAGATGAGAGAGAGCCACCCGGGAGCCACGTGATGAGGGGCAGGGGCTGGGGTAATGAATCTAATGCCAAGGAGCTGACGGCAAGGACGGGAGCCGCCGGGAGCTGGCAGGGCGGAGGATCCTCCCAGAGCCCACGGCGGACACATGACAGCTCGGCTGCATCTTGACCTTGGGCTTCTGGCCGGCAGCCAGGGGAGACTGCAGCTCCCGCTTATGCCCAGGTTGTTCCGTCACCCTGCTCAGGAGCCGAGGGGCGGCTGCAGCTGCCTTGGCCGCGATGGCACTAACCCGCTAACTGCCCTGCCTGTGCTGGCTGGCAGCTCTTTACAAGATGACAGTTTCCTCTCCAGGATTTGAACCTCCGTAATGTGCATTTTATGTTTCACTTTAATCAATCTGGAGCAGATTTGGGGGCAGAGTGGGAAGTGGTTCTCCGTTTTATTTTCCAAACTAGAGGCTCGGTGCACGAAATTCATGGAGAGGGGTCGTCCCTCAGCCTGGCCTGGCACCCTCTCGCAGTCCGGGAGCCCTCGGGGCAGTTGGACATTCTTAGCGCTGCTGTGGAGTCGGGAGACTCCTGCCACCACCGCTGCACTCACCAGCCGTGAGCCCGGCTCAGGGCTTCTGGCTGAGCGCTGCTCCCCCTGCGGGAGTGCACTGACCACCAGGGGGCAGCTCCTACATTGAGCATCTGCCCCCTGGTGGTCAGTGCACATCATAGTGACCGGTCGTTCTGCCATTTGGTCCATTTGCATATTAGCCTTTTATTATATAGGATGGAGACCAGTGTTTCCCATACTGTTGATTGAAATGGTCTATGGAATCTCATTGGGTGGCTGGAAACATAAGCTGAGGGCTTGCATGCATTTAATGTTTTTAGACCAGAGTTTCCTCTTCTCTGTCTCAATCGGCGAAGTGAAGAGTGATCTCAGAACAGGTCACGCCCTCCTTTGGGCCTGCTCCTTGCTGACACGTTCTTGCATGAGAAAGAAGCAGGGTTCTGGCTGGTGTTGCTCAGTAGTCAGAGTGCCAGCACAAGCACCAAAGGGTCTCGGGTTCAATTCCCGTCAAGGGCACATCCCTGGGTTGTGGGTTTGATCTCTGGCACCAGTTGGGGCACATGCAGGAGGCAATCAATCAATGTGTCTCTCTCACATCAATGTCTCTCTTTCTGCCCCCCTCCCTCTCTTCCTTCCACTCTCTCTAAAAAATCAATGGAGCCCTGACCGGTTTGGCTCAGTGGATAGAGCATTGGCCTGCAGACTGAAAGGTCCCGCGTTCAATTCCAGTCAAGGGCATGTACCTTGGTTGTGGGCACATCCCCAGTAGGAGATATGCAGGAGGCGGCTGATCGATGTTTCTCTCTCATCGATGTTTCTAGCTCTCTATCCGTCTCCCTTCCTCTCTGTAAAAAAATCAATAAAATATATTCTTAAAAAATCAATGGAAAAAGTATCCTTGGGAGAAGATTAACAAAAAAAGAAAGAATGAATGAAAGAAGCAGGGCTGCATTTGGAAGCTGATGCTTGTCACCACATAGATTATAGCGGCCCTGGCCCCAGAGCAGGCAATGCTGAGCGGATCTCACCAGGAGGCAGGCCCAGTAGCATGGTCGCACCCTCTCCCACCCGGACCCTCCACCCCTGGGGGGAGACTGGCGTCATGGCATCGGGCGCCAGTCAGGCAGCACCGGTTTGTGTTCCAGCTCCACCTGCTACTGTCCTGGGTGCGCATTGGAGGCCCTCCCTGCGCCTCGCTGTCTCACGCAGTGCGGTGAGAGGAGAGTGATGGTAATGCTGGCGCTGACAGCTACTCATGGCGGGTGTTGCAAGGGCCGTAGTGTGTGGGAGGACTCAGCACAGTGCCCAGGGGGACACCTCCTTTGTCATTTCTTGTTTTGTGTTTTCAAATTTTCTCACTTTTTCTTTGATTATAAACTAAACAGCTTTTTAAAAAGTTTTTATTGATTTTAGAGAGAGAAGAAGGGAGAGGGAGAAACATCGATGAGAGAGAAACATTGGCTGCCTCCTGCACCCCCATACTGGGGATCAAGCCCCGAACCCCGGGCATGTGCCCTGATCAGGAATCCAACCGTGACCTCTCAGTGCACGGGACAACGCCCAACCAGCTGAGCCACACCAGCCGGGCCCCACTGGCTTTTTGGTGAATTGAAAATTCCAGTGTTATTCTATTTTACAACATTTTTTTCCTATTATCTTTATTGCTTTTTTTCCCTGCATTACTTCAGTTTATCCTATTCCTCTTCCAATTTTTGAGCAAGATAGTGAATTAATTTGCTGTGTTACTGATGGGAATACTTAAATCTATGAGCATGCTTTATTTGTGTTCCACAAATTCTCTCATGCAGTTTCATTCTTATTGTTTCCCAGAAATTCTGTAATTTCACATTGCATTTCCCTCTGACTCAGAAGTTGATTAGTAGGGAATTGTGAAATTTTCAGCTGAAGGCCTTTTTGATTTTTATCAACCTCTACTTTTATTATACTATGATTTGAAACCACTATTTTCTACATATTTCTCCTGTTTTAAATTAAAGTTAGTCTATGGTTTATAACTTGGCCGTTCTTTTGTGAATAAAGTTAAAGTAATGGAAATGATGGGTACTTGGGCAAATAGACTCTTTTTTGATTTGTTTGGTTTTTGTTAATTCTCACCTGAGGATATTCTTTCCATTGCTTTTCAGAGAAAGTGGGAGGGAGTGAGGGAGGGGGAGAGAGAAAAACATAGATGCGAGAGAGACACATCAACTGGTTGCCTGCCGCACACACCCTGACTGGGCACGGGGAGCAAACCCAAAACCTAGGTACCTGGCCTTGACCAGGAATCAAACCCTGGACCCTACAGTGCACAGGCCAGCACTCCATCCACTCAGCCTCACCGGCCAGGGCAACTCTTTTTCTTAAATGAATTAGAATGTGTATGACCATTAAAAGCAAATATTACAACATTTCCCGTGGTTATTAATTATCTATATATATAAAAGGCTAATATCCTAAGTGTCCCTCCAACCATCCAACCAGTAGCTATGATGCGCACTGACCACCAGGGGGCAGACACTCAACACAGGAGCTGCGGTGACACGCACTGGCCATTTACAAAGAAACGGCACCATGGACCTGGCGCCTATAAAGCAACACTCAGCTTCCCCCAAGTGGGACACAGGCCCCGTCACCACCCGGGAACAACAGCCCACCAAATTGCAGCCAACACTGCAAAGACCTCATGGCACAAAATGTGACCCACAGCCCAGCCCAGCCTGGAAATGGTGGCTGTGGGCACCGGGTAATGACATCACATAGCAATGCCCGGTTTCCTCTCCCTAGCAACAGGCCATCCTATATAATAAAAGCCTAATATGCAAATCGACCTAATGGTGGAACGACCAGTTGCTATGATGTTCATTGACCACCAGGGGGCAGACGGTCAATTCAGGAGCTGTCCCCAGCCTGCAAGCCCCAGGCCAGCCAAGGCAGGTGCCAGTGGGGGACCCCCGATCACCCTGCTGCTTGTTCTGCAGAGGGAGGCAACCAGCGGCAGCAGCAGGGGGTGGGGCCAGCCAGTGAGTAGGCTGGTGTTACCCCCCAATTATCCCACCAGTCACCTCCTGCAGAGATAACCTGCAACAGCAGTGGGGGTCTGGGCCGGCAAGCGGGTGGCACCAGACTGGCCAAGGCAGGTGCCAGTGGTGGCCCCTGATCACCCCACTGGTCACCCCACAGATCAGCCCTGATCACCAGCCAGGCCTAGGGACCCTACCTGTGCATGAGTTTCGTGCGCTAGGCCTCTAGTCTATATATATATAAAAGCTTAAGTGACAGTTCGACAGGTAGCTATGGTGTGCACTGACCACCAGGGGGAAGATGCTCAATGCACAGGCATGCATGGGAACATGGAACAGACTGATGAATCTCAGAGGGAAGTGGGGAGCAGGGAGAACGGAAAGAGATTAACCAAATATCTTATACGTGTACTAGTGGCCCAGTGCATAACATTCACGCACTTGGGGAGGGGGGGTCCCTCACCCTGGCCTGCACCCTCTCACAGTCGGGGAGCCCTCAAGGGATGTCTGACTGATGGCTTAGGCCCACTTGGACATCCTTAGCACTGTCGCAGAGGCAGGAGAGGCTCACACCACTGCCGTTGTACTCACCAGCCATGAGCCTGGCTTGTGGCTGAGCAGAGCTCCCCCTGTGGGAGTGCACTGACCACCAGAGGGCAGCTCCTGCATTGAGCGTCTGCCCCCTGGTGGTCAGTGCGCGTCGTAGCAACCGGTCATTCCACCA
>NW_006293525.1:144942-149433 GCF_000327345.1 Myotis davidii | reverse complement strand
TTATGGCTTTTTGCAGCTGGGCACACCCTCTTTAGGGTGGGGGTCCCCACTGGGGTGCCTGGCCAGTCTGGGTGAGGGGCTGAGGGTTGTTTTCAGGCTGGTCAGTGACTGAAGCTCCCAGCCTCTCCTTTTTTCTTTTTTTTTTTTAATTCTGGGATTTATTTACCTTCTATAATTGAAACATTGTGGCTGTCACTGGTGCTCCCAACTCTGAGGCTGCGGCCGGCTGAAAGCAGATATCTGGGGCTTTTTTAGCTTCTATAATTGAAACATTGCTGTTTTCGGGCTCAGAGCCAGTCCGTGGCAGGCTGGGAACCTTGGCTTCCTCCATAACTGGAGTAAGCAAGCCTCATGTTCACCTCAGCTGCGTGGCTGCCGGACGCCATCTTTGTTGGCAGTTAATTTGCATATCATCCTGATTAGCCATTGGGAAGCATAGTGGAGATATGGCCTGGACAGGGGATCACCATCTCCCCCTGATCACCAGCTCCACCCTCGCCCAGGCCTGATGCCTTGGCCGGAGGCATCAACCCCCAGACCCCTTCGATTGCCAGCTCCATCCCCCAAAACAGGCCTGACGCCTCTGGCCCAGGCTTTAGGCCTGGGCAGGGGACCCTCATCTCCCTCTGATCTCTGGCTCAGCCCCACCGCCCAGGCCTGATGCCTCTACCAGATATGTCAGGCCTGGGCAGGGGACCCCAATCTCCCCCAGATCACTGGCTTCTGGGCAGCTTCTGGGGCTGGCCTGGGGCCCAGGATGGAGGCTCTTGCTGGTGGCTGTGCTGTCCCACCCTGCCTACAGTATGCAAATTAGCTGCCATCTTTGTTGGTGGTTAATTTGCATATCGCGCTGATTAGCCAATGAGAGGCGTAGCGAAGGTATGGTCAATTACCATGTTTGTCTATTATTAGATAGGAAGATTAGAGGCCCGGTGCACGGATTTGTGCACTGGTGGGGTCCCTTGGCCTGGCCTGTGGGAATTGGGCTGAAACTGGCAGTCTGACATCTCCCGAGTGGTCCTGGATTGCGAGAGGGTGCAGGCCAGGCCGAGGTACCTTACTGGTGCATGAATCTGTGCACCAGGCCTCTAATTTAACAATAAACAGCACTACAGATCTGGCGCCAACAAAACAACACTCAGCTTCCCCCAAGTGAGACACAGGCCCCACCACCACCCCGGAGCAACATCCCACCAAATCACAGCTCATGCTGCAAGACCCCATGGCACAAAATGCGGCCCACAGCCCATCCCAGCCCAGAAATGGTCACTGTGGGCACCAGGCAATGATGTCACATAGCAACACTTGGTTTCCTTTCCCTAGCAACTAGCCTCTTTGCAGTTTCTTCAGCCCAGGAACACGACTTGCTTTATAGCCAGGTGGAAACATTTTACACTTTAACCAAATGTCTGTGAAGCATTTTCACGTGCCTCATCTCATTTGATCCTCACAGAAGTCCTGGAGTAGCTAGATAGGAGACTCAGTAGAATCCTATTTTCTTTTCATTAACTGAAAAACTGAGAAGAAGTTGGGGTGCTTTACTGGGCTGGAAAAAATTTAGCTAAATCAGAAAGCAGGTCTAATTAAGCAACTTTATCTATATACTAGAGGCCCGGTGCACAAAATTCATGCACTCATGTGGGGAGGGGGGCATCCCTCAGCCCAGCCTGTGCCCTCTTGCAGTCCGAGAGTCCTTGGGGGATGTCTGACTGACAGCTTAGGCCCACTCCCTAAGCTGGCAGTTGGACATCCTTAGTGCTGCCGTGGAGGTGGGAGAGGCTCCAGCCACCACCGCTGTACTCATCAGCTGTGAACCTGGCTTCTAGCTGAGCAGCGCTTCCACTGTGGGAGCACACTGACCACCAGGGGGCAGCTCCTGCATTGAGCGTCTGCCCCCTGGTGGTCAGTGCACAACATAGCGAACAGTCTTTCTGCCATTTGGTTGATTTGCATAATAGCCTTTTATTATATAGGATATAAAGCTCTCACTGGTGCCAATCACACACGTGTGTTTCTATGTCATTGTCCATCAGGGATTTGGTTGACACTTCTATTATAGAGAAAGGGTAAATAGCGATATTAAAATATTTCTTATAATTAATTTCCTTTCAATGTGCACGAATTTCTGCACTGGGTCTCTAGTGTGATATAATAAATGTGACAACTGTAACATGCACAGGGTGGGGTAATAGGGCCAGTATGGCTGTAAACCTTCTACAGTTTACTTGCGATGGTAAAATATTCACTCTAATAGACTGAAATGTAAGAATTCTGTCATGCCTAGAGAAACTGCAAATAAAATAATACAAACAAATACAGCATTAAGACAATCAATCACTTAATGAAATACTAAAAATTATATTCACATAACTCAAAGAAAGCAGGAAAGGGGGCAGGGGACAAAGAAAATCTCCGATAAATCATGGGTCTATTTTCTCTACGTTTTGCTTTTTGAAAATTTCTCTTACAATATTTAGTGTGTTCACATTCACAAGGGTTATGTTTATTGTTAATTCTAACGCTAACGAGTTCAAAAATGCTTTTTTGATCTAATTTCATGTTTTTTGGCTGAAAAAGTGCCTCATCTCACATTTAGATGAAACCTCTGTCTTTTTTCAATGCCTTTGCCTCTGCTTTGATTGTGAAGCTGCTAAAGTAACTGCTGGGTGACTCTCTTGACCAGAACCACAGGGTGGCCCCTCACTGGCCCCAGTGACCTTCTTCTCTTTGTTTCCCCCTCCCCCCGACACCCCGGGTGGTCCCTCCATCATCAGCCAGAGCTGGTCTGAGCAGCCAGCTAGCGACCGCAGAGATGGTGGCGTGTGACCAGGAGAGACTGTGACTGACTGTCGCTGTGCCCTGGACTCTGCCAGCGTCCATCCGATGGAACTGCCACACACAGCTGTCCCCGTCTTCACTGGCCTCTCCCCGAGCGGGATCGTGTATGGGCAACAAGCCAGGAGGCGGCACCCTGAGCTCTGCCCCAAACACAGAGCTCCCTTCCTGTGGGTCTTACCTCGTTCAGGCATCTCACCACGATTTGCTCCATCTGAACATTTCATTAACTTTGCTACTAAACTTTGTTCAGCTATTGGTGAGGTTCTGGCCACTCCAGGACCCAGATAGAATTCGGAGCGACAGAGCCTTCTCTGTGGACAGCCGTCACTCACCACCGGATGGCTCCCCCGTGGGCTGCGGTCATCCACCCATTACAGCCAGACGAGTTGACCCCGCACTTCCTGGCTTGGGGCCAGCCTGTCTCGCCAGTCCCCGGCTTTAGGGGCGATGCTCACTAAGTGGGTGGCATGGAGGCACATGAGTGTGGCTTTGTCTGCCCACGGGAGTGTGGGAGATGACATGGGGACAGCAGGTGGCGGGCCTTTGCCACTTTCGCAGCCTCAGTAGTGGACACGGCGCGGCTCTCGGTGGGGGCCGGCCGGAGCGTGGAGACGTTAGCAGCTCCTGGTCTCTCCACCGCACGCCAGCGTCACTGCCCCAGCTGTGACGATCCAAAGTGTCCTGGGGAACAAGAGCGCCCTGTTTGGGAACCACCGGCCGAGCCCCTGTGCAGGGTCCCATGGTCTCTGTGTCAACCCGCAGACGTGCTGATATGGCCGGGTCCTGCGCTCCCCCTCCCTCGGTTATTAATATTTTGATGTTCCCATGTTCACGCTCCCCTGGCCGACGTGATTCGTCAAACATCTGCGACATTCCAGCTGCAGCCTCCACACCGTCCTCTCTCGGCCAGGCATGTCGGGGGGCAGGGACACGAGGGCAGCCACTCGGGCAGGGGGCTCGGTGAGACCTCGGCGTGAAGTCGCTGTAACACGGGAAGCGCCTTCCACACTGAAGCGCAGCCGCTGGGCCCGGGGCTGCGCGGGAGGGAGCCAGGAGCAGACAGGTCGCTGGGCTTGTTTCTCCAGGGAAAACGGAGACCGTCCTGCCCTCACTGTTCTCTCCCTGTCCTCACTGGGTTTCCAGCTGAGAATCACCGGGCAGTGGCCGGGCAGGGAAGCCGGTCACTTGTCAAGCGGCAAAGCACAGGGCACAGGGGCTGTGGTGGGTGGGAACCCTCGGCCGCTCCCGAGGCCCCGGCTCCTGAGAGGATGCAGAGGAGGTGTGGGACGTGACCTTGCTGCCTGTGTTTGTGCCTCACGCCGCATGTCACGCCTGGACTGGCTTTACTGCGACCAGCTTCGTTATAAGCCCGGGGTGATGGGGTTCACAGCTGTGGCATGACCCGGGGTGGCAGACTGGGACCCGGACAGTGCGGGCGCTTCCCGCTGCCGTCGCGAGCCAGTCAGAGCGGCGCCTGCCTCGGCCGCCTCCCTCTCTTACCCTCTCCTGGTTCCGTTTCTGGAGCTTTTCCGTAGACACGTCACTGGCCCTTTCATTCCTTCTCCGGAAGTGAATAAAAGGTGTGCGTTACCAGAGAGAGCCAGGGAGCGTCATAGTACGGGTTTGTCCATCTCGGCTGGGGCCTGTTCCACC
>NW_006293525.1:143923-144902 GCF_000327345.1 Myotis davidii | reverse complement strand
TGGTTTTAGGGTCGAGGACGCTCTGCTGGCCGGCAGGTGCCGGGCGCGGCGTGGCCGGGTGTGGGCTGGCCGAGGCCGGAACGCCCACACGGCCCCCACAGAGTCTTTGCCTCGGCCTGTGTCTGGGCTGCCCTGCCACCTGCGCGGGAGGTGGGTGCTGTCAGCCTCCTTCTTCAGGGACCAGAGCTGTTTTCTGCCCGGACTCCTCGCTGAGGCCGGCAGCTCTGTGGTGTCTGACCATCGAGAACACATGGGGAGGAGCCCAGGCTAGTCTCGGAGAGCGGGTGTCCAGCCTTGTCCTGTGGCCGCTGTTCAAATGGCCACAGACCAGCTCCAGAGTGAAGGTGCGCCGCCTCGTGGGCCTCACCGCCCAGCCCCTCAGCTGGCTAATTCTCCAGGGCGGACACCTCCATCTGGCGTGTGTTTCTACTGATCAAGGCCCAGACTTTGTAAAGTCACGTGTTAATTTGTGGGGTTTCCGTCAGTCGAGATGCAATGTTTCTGTCTGGTGGAGAAGATGACCCCAAAGGCTGCAGTCCCGTTCCCTGCAGGACGTGGTCACTGTGCCTGCTGGCAGAGGAGCTGTAGCCGCCAGCCTCATGGGGCAGCTCTGCCCCTGCGTTGCTCCTTGAACCACCTTTGCCATTTTGCTGGATCCAATAAATCGTGGAGGCGTGCTCATTCTACACTTGTGTGTCTTATTTTTAACTTTTTAAGATTATACTTGGCCATAGAGACGGGCTCTGGTAGTTAACTGAATCCAGAGAGAAAGCTGATCCCTGAGATGAACTTGAACTTGACCTCTGGGAAAATTAAGACCACAAGGTCACGGGGAAAGGTCAGTGAGGTAGGTACCTACAGACGGGGAGGGAAGAAACCGGAAAGATGGAGGCAACACCTGTAAGACGACAAAAAGCATCAGATGAACCAACGCTTGTCCTCAAATCTGAGAAGGGCAAACCTCTGGTGAGAGTGCTTA
>NW_006293525.1:140193-143898 GCF_000327345.1 Myotis davidii | reverse complement strand
AAGAGAAGTCTCTCTCTAAACAGAGAGGAGCATTGGGTGGACGCTGGTGAGTGAAACTGCCTGCCACCACACACTGCTTATGTGGGAGGCAGCTGTGCCCACGAGTGACCGCCCCTCCCACCCAGCTAAACAGAAGAAACACACGTGAAGCCGGTGCGGGGGTTGCGGCCTGTGGTCAGTCATTGAGCTCGGAGCTCAGAGGACAAAGCGGCCTGGGCACAGCTGAGGGGTGGGCAGGGCGGCCCATGGAGGTGGCGGAAGGGCGCACCCTTCACTCTCCCTCTCTCGGGAGGCCTTTCTGGAGGAGAACACCCCCGGGACCTGGCCCAGGGCAGACATTCCAGATTCTGGTAAGGACCCCTTAAGGATAGCCAACCAGAAGGACTCACCCGCAGCCCCAGGCCATCAGGGCTGACTATTTCCTGGTGACAGGTGGTGATACGATGGATTCTGTGTGTCAACTTGGCTGGGCCATGTCCCCCTATATTTGGTCAAACAGCAATCTAGATTTTTCAGAAAAGATTGACCAGAAATCCATAGACTGGGGAGGGCAGACTGGCCCCCATACTGTGGGTGGGCCTTGCTGAAGGAGTTAGGAGGAGACAGAGGTCTCTGACACAGAGGGCTAAGGCCGGCAGAGGGCCTTTGGACGGAGCCCCGCCCTGGGCTCTGCCCTGCAGGTGGCACACGTGAAGCCCCACAACCACAGGAGCCAGTTCCTCAGGATACACCCCTCGGGCGGCCTCCCACAGCAGCAGAACCAGGCACACTGTGGGCCTGCCCTGGGGTTCATGGGTCACCCCAAGGTCTACCCCCGCCTGGGGATCAGGCCTTCCTGCTGTGGGAAGCCCCTGCCCCTCTTCCTCCCCCGCCCCCTTTGGGCTCCCACCCTCAGCACTGGCTGCCCCTCTCCCTCCCCAGTGCAGTGAGCACTCAGCTGAGCCGGCTGACTCGCTGAAGGGCCCAAGAGGAACGCTTGGTTCAGTGGATCTTAAAAGTCTGAGCCGTATGTATTGTACTTAGAGCTTCTCAATCAGATGCTAAAATCCCAACCCCTAAAGCAGTGGTTCTCAGCCTCCTTAATGCCGCGGCCCTTTAATACAGCTCCTTATGTTGTGGTGACTCCCAATTTCATTGTTACAAATTGAACATTATTAAAGCATAGTGATTAATCACAAAAACAATATGTAATTATATATGTGTTTTCCGATGGTCTTAGGCAACCCTTGTGAAAGGGTCGTTTGACCCCCAAAGGTGTTGCGACCCACAGGTTGAGAACCGCTGCTGAAGGGAAATGCAGGGAGGCCAGACCATGAAGGTGCATTACAGGGAAATAGCAGTGCTGCCTCCTTCTGAAGCTGAAGGGATTGTGCAGCCTCCCCAGCAGGTCCAGGGGTTCCCCAAGGTGTGGACGGAGTCGGGCGAAGAAGGAATGACATGGAGACAGCGTTCAGGTGATCATCATAGCCAGGTTCTCTCTCTTTTCTTCCCCCCCAAAAATAAAAAAAGTAACTTTACTTTGACTTTACAGATGAAATGTCCTCCCTAAGAAAGGCTAGCATTGGCTATTTAGTCTCTGGGGCAGATGTGGCATCTTGCTGGGTGCCGGCCTCTGTGGGCACAGCCTCGGGGCCAGCCGCAGCAGCAGTGACTTCGGAGACAGCGGAGGTGGCTCCTGGACTGGAACCAGTCCCTGCCCGACCAGGGGTGGCTCCATCTCACCAGGGGTGGCTCCATCTCACCGAGAGGCCAGCAGTCCGTGACTGACGCCGGCATCTGTCAGACAGGGGATGTCAGCTGAGTGAGCATGCCCTCTCCTTCTGTTTCCATTTCTGCTTCCTGGCTTTGAACTTCCTCACTTTCTTCTACCATAGCAGGTGGTAACTGCAATAAAGTCTGATTGATAGCGATGGGTGGCCTGTATCAGGTGCATGCACATGTTGTACACAAAGTTTGTCATTTGGGGCATATTCTGTATTACCTGTACTTCATGGGATGGCCCCTCTCCATTCTTTCTACAGGTTGGGAAAGGTTCCGTTGGAATTATATGCAAATGAAGTGGGCGGGCCGTGAGCTGGCTGAAAGCTGGAGTTCGAAACAGTTTTGGAAGAGGGATGCTCTGGCGAAGATATAAAGTCCAAGTCTGGCTCGAGACATGGCCACCACTAAGCGACGAACATCCCCCAGACGGCCCACTGCCCAGGTTCGTACTAGAGAAAGAAGAATATAATCATTCTGTTGACCTTGAAATCTGCCAACAGTTGTCACCTTATTTGGTCTTCCAATCAATGGATTGCTCCCACATCGTCTATTGATAATGTCACGAATAAGATGCTTTTGCCCATTATAAGTTGTTAGAATACTGATCTTGTCAGCAGGGTAGCCAAGTAAACACATGTACATAAAGAGTGCCACTACATATTCTGCCTCTCCAAGATTCTGGTAAAAGTAAGGATTAGGCTCAGACTCTCCCACTCCCTGAAAACCTTCAACATTGATGAGCTGGAAGTCATACAGCAAGCCAGCATTTGCTGTGCTAAACTCCGGCAAGAGCTGCACATGGGGCAAGTTGCCTAGTTTCTTGTATTGCCAGTTGTACAGGTTGCACAAGCTTGCCCTGGCTCTCCCTTGGGCATCGAGGTCCACAGTAGGAACTCCAATCCGGACGAAGCGAGTGAAGAGAGACTGCTCCATGTTGGCATACTTCTGCAAGGCCATGTTCTTAATGACCGGAGGTAACTGGTGATGATCACCAATCTTAATCCATCGTTTCAGTCGGCTAGAACCATCCTGAGGATTCTGTAGAAGAAGAGGTATAAACGTTTCTATCTCCAGGATCTGAGCAGCCTCCTCCATTAAAATGTTGTCATACTTGAAACCTAACTTGACTAAATCATGTCGTTTTAAGGCCGCATGAGTACAGGTCATGGCAATGATTTTGGCTTCTTTCATCAAAAGGTATTTAGATCTAGGTAATTAGACCTAAAGGTATTTAGTCCAGTCCACTTCAAAGCAGTTTAGAGGCCCTGAATTCCTCAAGCTGAGTAAAGATTTTCTTAATATGCCTGAAACATCCTTCAGCAATTTCCATGTCTTCTTCATAAGACCGACCTTTAAAAATGGGTTGAGGAGCATTTGCAAAGTATTCATGAAAAGGGAAGAAAGTGGAGGCTTCCGCGACATCTGGCGATGTGTCACCTTTATTTTTCACTTTGCTAATATATTCTTCCCAGCAAGACATTACCTGATATAAGAAGAAATAGCCTGCTGTTTCACAAGTATATGAAGCATCCCCTGGAACCCCTAGGCTTTTTTGCAATCGTTTAACTTCTTCTAAAAGTTCTATTCTTCGAGCCAGGACATAATTAACCCTTCCATACCTGCTGAAATCTTTCTCTGTCTCCAGCTCTTCTTCTCCATGACCCAGACGCAGGAGGTGGCGCTCGTCAATGTCTAAAGCCACGATTTTCTCAAACAACTGGTTCAGGGCCTGATTGGAATGAGTAACAATCAGAGTTCTCTGCTCTGGGAAATTGTGGTACATAGTGGATATGATCTGAACCGCCACCTCTGTTTCTCCTGTGCCCGGTGGGCCCACAACCAGTCAGCCCAGGCTGCATTCCAGCGGGGGTGGCCTCTGTCTGTGTGTGAGTGAACGGAACCGCATTACACTTGTGTTGGTTGTAAGGGTAAGGACCCCGATTA
>NW_006293525.1:138223-139836 GCF_000327345.1 Myotis davidii | reverse complement strand
CATTTTGTATAGTATTGGTCATATCTTGTTGATACTCTAAATGTCCTTGACTCTCCTCGAAGATTGGGTCTGGGTTCGGGTCCGTCTTCGATGACACGTCCTTTATCATCCAGCATGCCCTGGATTTCACAGCCTCGGACATAAACCAGGCCAACCTGCTCAATAAAAGGTCTCCTCCGGTCAAACTTGGTACCATACGGTTTTGTGGGATGCACAGTAATTAAAAAGCACACATCATGCTTACGAAGGCCTTCCCACTCATCTTTGATGTGATCTCTGACACTGAGATGGATGGTGACGTCTGCACGAACTCGGGTTGGCCAGTTTTCGCCTATGTTGGGTTTGGCAACCTCAACCACAGTGAAAGCCACAATGGGCTGAGCCATTCGCGCCCAGCCACCAAATACCACAGACCGCCCAGGCTCCATTCTGCTGACACTGTCTTCGATGTCCCGCCTAATTTCATAAGTTGATTCTAAGCGGAAGAGATTAAAGTTCCTTAGGAGGTAATCATGAAGAGTCAAAAACTGCAAATTTAGCTTGGGAAGAGCAAGACAACCTTCCCCTGAATAACACTCGGTTGGGACAATATTTTCATCCCATACGCTTTTCTCAGTTGGATACAAAGGCATCTGGTTCAACTGCTGAATCTGAGAAATTCGACGTTCATGACGAGATACCAGAATTCTAGAAGAAATTCTTTATCAAAAGTTGTGTCTTCGGTTTTAGGAAGAGTTGGTAACAAGCAGAGGTACGATGCCACCTGGTGGAATGTATTTGAACTAAGAGGTCCAAAGAACTTGACCAAGGATCCCCGAGTATCTACTTCTGCCACATGTGAGAGGGCGAAACCATGGAGTTCAGGGAAATGTGCAAAAGCAGCTCCCTGTAGAGAAGTGATTCTGTCACAGTGAATGGCAGCCATCTCGTTCTCTGTCAGAGCATTCCCAGTCTGGGCATTAATCTCGAAACCAGTATAGAACTGAAGCATGTCCAAAAGCTGGGAAAAGAGATGGCCATCCTCTTCCCCATGGACAAGGCTGGAAAGGTAGCAGTGAACCAAGAGGTGGGAGTCGTCCAGGATGGTATTAAACCAGCGCCTTGTGGGGGGTAGGGCCTCTAGATCAATCATCAGTTCAATGAATCTTTCACAGAATGAACTTTGTCCGTAGGGACAGGTCGGAAAGTGGGACTGACTTCAGCGCAGAGATAAACTTCCGGATGAGCTGGGAGAGAAATCTTCTTTCTTGATAGGCTTGTTCTCTTGCTTCTAGGTCCATCTTTTCATGGTTCTTTTTAATCAAGTTCCAGAATTTTCTTAGCTTAGGTGTCTTTTTTAATTCTAATTCCAAGCGTGCGGGCTGTAAGCCCATCCACATTGGGAGGGAGATAAGCTGCTGTACTGACTTCGTATCAAGTCTACTTCCAAAGTATTGAAGCAGTGATCAGGAAAAAGCAGTAAGACTGTCTGTTCATGGAGTGAAATCCACCAGCAGTTTCAGCCAATGCTGCTTTCAAGATGCACTTGAAAAAGAATGGGAAGAGAACCAAGATGGCGGCATAGGTTAACGCCGGAGTTTGCTGCCTCGAACAACCATTTCAAAAGTGTTTGT
>NW_006293525.1:135997-137589 GCF_000327345.1 Myotis davidii | reverse complement strand
GAAGAGCAAGACAACCTTCCCCTGAATAACACTCGGTTGGGACAATATTTTCATCCCATACGCTTTTCTCAGTTGGATACAAAGGCATCTGGTTCAACTGCTGAATCTGAGAAATTCGACGTTCATGACAAGATACCAGCAATTCTAGAAGAAATTCTTTATCAAAAGTTGTGTCTTCGGTTTTAGGAAGAGTTGGTAACAAGCAGAGGTACGATGCCACCTGGTGGAATGTATTTGAACTAAGAGGTCCAAAGAACTTGACCAAGGATCCCCGAGTATCTACTTCTGCCACATGTGAGAGGGCGAAACCATGGAGTTCAGGGAAATGTGCAAAAGCAGCTCCCTGTAGAGAAGTGATTCTGTCACAGTGAATGGCAGCCATCTCGTTCTCTGTCAGAGCATTCCCAGTCTGGGCATTAATCTCGAAACCAGTATAGAACTGAAGCATGTCCAAAAGCTGGGAAAAGAGATGGCCATCCTCGTCCCCATGGACAAGGCTGGAAAGGTAGCAGTGAACCAAGAGGTGGGAGTCGTCCAGGATGGTATTAAACCAGCGCCTTGTGGGGAGTAGGGCCTCTAGATCAATCATCAGTTCAATGAATCTTTCACAGAATGAACTTTGTCCGTAGGAACAGGTCGGAAAGTGGGACTGACTTCAGCGCGGAGATAAACTTCCGGATGAGCTGGGAGAGAAACCTTCTTTCTTGATAGGCTTGTTCTCTTGCTTCTGGGTCCATCTTTTCATGGTTCTTTTTAATCAAGTTCCAGAATTTTCTTAGCTTAGGTGTCTTTTTTAATTCTAATTCCAAGCGTGCGGGCTGTAAGCCCATCCACATTGGGAGGGAGATAAGCTGCTGTACTGACTTCGTATCAAGTCTACTTCCAAAGTATTGAAGCAGTGATCAGGAAAAAGCAGTAAGACTGTCTGTTCATGGAGTGAAATCCACCAGCAGTTTCAGCCAATGCTGCTTTCAAGATGCACTTGAAAAAGAATGGGAAGTGGTCTGCTCCTTGACAGTCTCCCACGCAGGACATTTTCTCTGAACCTCTCATGCACCTGGCAACAGATGGACATCAGACAGGCCTCGCTGGAGACATCCAGAGAATAACCCATCCACAGGTAGTTTTCAGGGTACTGGCTAAATTCCAAGAGCATTATCTTTCTGATGGCAAACCTTGAATTGACAATCTCTTTTTCATGTATATCTTCAATGACCTAAGTTGCAAGTTCAATCCCCAGTTGGTCGTGTATGGAAGGAAACAGATCGATGATTCCCTTTCACATTGATGGTTCTCTCTCTCGCCCTTCCTTGATATCAAAAGGTGATTTTTTCTTGATATGGGGAGACCAGTACTTACATGTCAACTGGGTCACGAACTCCGCGTTGATCTGGGACGCTGTAGGGGCCACGACTTTCTTGGGCTGAGCTGGAGCGGCAATGGTAGCACTCCCCCTCCGCTGCAGTGGGGAAGAAAGGCCCGCTTCGAGCAACGGTGAGCCCGACGCACTTCCCCGGAGCGGCTGCGGCTGCCTCTCCATGCAGGGCAAGGACCTCAGCCTTCACAGTCCCTCGGGGAACGCATCCCTAGCC
>NW_006293525.1:131299-134772 GCF_000327345.1 Myotis davidii | reverse complement strand
AGAGGGCAGCGCTGGGATGGACGGACGGGCAGAGGTCAGCGCCGGGATGGATGGACGGGCAGAGGTCAGCGCCGGGATGGATGGACGGGCAGGGGGCAGCGCTGGGATGGACGGGCAGAGGTCAGTGCTGGGATGAACGGGCAGAGGGCAGCGCTGGAATGGATGAACGGGCAGAGGGCAGCGCTGGGATGGATGGACGGGCAGAGGGCAGCACTGGTATGGATGGACAGGCAGAGGGCAGCGCTGGGATGGATGGACGGGCAGAGGGCAGCGCTGGGATGGATGAGTGGGCAGGGCGGGGGAAGGAGGCAGAATGGTGGACGGGCTGAGGTGAGGGCTCACCCAGTCTCCGTGCACCTGCTGCCCACATGGCCTCGGGACCCCATCTGTGAGCTGCATGCCCACAGACCACAGGTTCACCAAGTCCTCGCCTCGTGCAGTTCGCATTCATCCTCTCACCCCTGCTGAGTGGAGAACTGCTGCTAACACCTGACAAGTGAAGAGCCGAGTCTCGCAGGGCGTGCACCACGAGCTCAAGGTCACCCACGGAAAGAGGCTCTCAGGGTTGGAGCCAGGCTGTGCGGGCGTGCGGGCGAGCACGTGGAAGGCGGGCCCCGGGGGCTGCTGCTCTCCCGACCCCATCTGCTGGCTCCGGCAGCTGCGGCCATCTGATGACGCCGAGGCCCATGCAGGTGCCTTTCCTTCTCAGGGAGGCGCTGATGGCCGGAGTGGCCGTCACAGAGGCACAGCGGAGGGGCACCTGGGCGACGGGACCGGGGGCAGGACTCGGGAGAGAGTGCGTCAGGGGATCGCGTGGACACGTGTGTCCAAAGGAAGGAGATGGACGTTCAGAGACACTTGGCATTGGGTGGCCAGGACGGTGTGGCCGACTTGGGACTGAGGCCCATGTGTCTGTCCCTGTTGTTTTGGGGACACCGCCACGGTCTGCCATCCCAAGATGCCGCGCATGAGCCCCAAGGACAGGCCGGGACGACTGGCCTGCGAAGTGGCCACGCAGTCCACCAGCCACTCTCGGCAGGAAACCAGCCCAGCCTCGCTCCTTCCACCACTCAGCGCGTGTCGTCGGCTGCGTGTCGCCGGCTCCGTCTCGCGTCCCGTGGGCCCTGGGCCTGAGGGAGGTTTGCCCAGACCGTACCCCAGACCCTGAGCAAGTGGAGGCCCCGGGCCCCCTGGGGAGGTAGCGTGGCCGGGGAGGGCAGATGTTGGGGTGTCCACTCTGCCCATGTGGGAAGTCTCTACTCCTGCAAGTCAGGGAAGTGTGGCAGGTCCCCTGCAGGGGTGGGGGGAGAAGGTAGGTGGCGGCTCTTCCCTGGCCTTGCCCTCACGGCCCCTGGGTCGGAGCAGGTCCGTGTCCCGATGGACCACAAGCACCGGCTCCCCTCCCTCCTCCCTCTCTGCGGCCCCTGTTACACCTGCCCAGCACTTTGGGGTCGGCACCCAGGAGCCAGACGTGCCCGCTTCCCTGGGACAAGCCTCCAGTGAGCCAAGGGGCCTCTGACCGGCTCCCTGTGCCCCGGCTGCGCGTGCCGGCTGCGCGGGTGCTGCCGATGAGAAGGCAGACGCTGGTGGGTCAGCGGGCTGTCCTGACAGAGCAGCGGCATCGCCCCTCCACTGGCCGCTGGAAGGAACAGGCCTCAATCCTTTTACCCTGGGAGCCTAAGAGGGGCGCCCTCCTCCCTGCTGCCCCCGGGACAGGGCTGGCAACCGCCCACCGTGGTCTGGGTGCCAAAAGCCCCAAGGAAGATAGACGTCCAGTTCTGAAACAGTGCTCGATGCCGCGACGTTTTCTAGTAGGAAAGAATCGGCCAGGCCCGGGCCTGGCCGGGGCTCAGTTGGTTCGAATGCTGTCCCGATGCACCAAGGTTGCAGGTTCGGTCCCCGTCGGGGCACAGGCAAGAAGCACCAGCGAGTGCGCCAGTAAGGGGACCAACATATTGACGTTCCTCTCTCTCCCTCTCCCTCTCTCTCTCAAAGTCAATAATAAAAATAAATAAGTTGTCAGGCCCTGAACCCACTAACAGGAACGGTGTCCTGTGTTCAACATGAGAGCAGTCTGTTATGGAACCCATCCAGGCCACGGCGGCTCCACGCAGCGCGATTCCCTGACACCTCTTGCATCCCCATCAGTGGCGATGCCTTGTGCATTTTCCATCTGAAAGCTGTTCGGGGAAACATCTGGCAGCGGCAGACTGGCCGTTACGTCCTTGGAGAGAGAAAAGTAAACGTACTGACAGAATCTTACAGTCTTAGAGCTGAAGGGACTCAGTAGATTTTGATCCACTATACAATAAACAGGAGCTGTGTTCATTACTTCGAGGAGGAAAAAGGCCTCGGGTTCTGTGGTTCTGAGGAGGCCGAATGCGGAGATGGGCCTGTTGGGCAGCTCAGCACAGACGCGGGACCACCGTCCGCAGGCAAAGCCATGGGCCCCTCGTCCTACTGATCATCGGCAGGAATTCGGCCCGTATCTCTCACCTTCTGCAGAAGTAATCACCGGAGGCAAATGCATTTCCGAAGGTCCTCGCTTTTGGAAAAAACAGGGAACACATTATGCAATCAATTCACAGGAGGAGATGATATCTGGGGATTCAAATCTCTTGTGCAAACCACTGCACAGCTACATCAACCTGAGGGGATGTTGTTCTATTCCTGCGCCTTCAACCCGTGCCGGCTGGAGGTGGTGGTTATATTTGCAAACTCATCCTCTCCGCCTTGGGAAAATGAGCTTGGAAGTCCTCCAGTCGTTTAAGGTCTTAAAGCCAAAGTCATTTTGAATCGCGGGGAAGAGTGGGATCCGGTGGGGCCATGAGGAGGGTGCCCAGTGCTCGCCAGAGAACTGGGTGCGCACTGCTGGGCTCCCTTAGCCGCGGGCTGTGACCCCCTCAGCCGCGGGCTGTGACCCCTCAGCCGCGGGCTGTGACCCTCAGCCACGGGCTGTGACCCCTCAGCCGCGGGCTGTGACCCTCAGCTGCAGAGGCGCCTGCTGTGGTGCGCCTGCCTGTTTTGAGCTCTTCGTCTCAGCCATAAGCAGCACAGATAAATCTCAAAGTGACTGAGTTTGGCCAGGCCTGTGTTGCTAAGTGATTAGAGCAGTGGTTCTGAACCTTCTGGCCCTTTAAATACACTACCTCATGTTGTGACGCATCCATAAAATTATTTTCGTTGCTACTTCATAACTGTAATGTTGCTACTGTTATGAATCGTCATGTAAATATCTGATCTGCAGGATGGTCTTAGGCGACCCCTGTGAAAGGGTCGTTCGACCGCCAAAGGGGCCGCGACCCACAGGTTGAGAACCGCTGGATTAGAGTGTCAGTCCTTGAACCAGAGTGTCCAGTGTTAGACTCCTGGTCAAGGGCACATAGCTGGGTTGCAGGTTCCATCCCCGGCCCGGATCGGGGCGCAAGCAGGAGGCAACCAATCGATGTGTCTTTCTCCCATCTGTCTCTCTC
>NW_006293525.1:127466-130435 GCF_000327345.1 Myotis davidii | reverse complement strand
AACCCGGTCCTCTCACCGCCACGCCGCTCGGGGGCTCCGGGCAGGGTTATCGTGGGTGTAAAGATGGGCTAAGGGGCGCTGGCTGGTGTGGCTCAGGGGTTGAGCATCGACCCATGAACCAGGAGGTCACGGTTTGATTCTCAGGGCACATGTCCGGGTTGCAGGCTCCATCCTGGTGATCTGCTAAGGCAGGAGGCAGCCGGTCAGCGAGTCTCATCATTGACAGGACGGGGGTGAGCCGTGTGGGGCGGACGGAGCGTGCACAGCACCGGAGCTGTCCGCCGGGCCTGCTGCCCCTGAGCCCGGCTCTCTGGACGCTGGGATGTTCCCGAGCCGGAGGGGAGCCTGTGCAGACGCTCGCTCAGCAGGCACCGCCGGGCAGCCCGGTGCCCCCGCAGCCGCCCTGGGCGTGCTCTTCCAGAATCAGGTGTCCACTCCCGTACCTCATTGGAGAGTAAGAGTCTTTCCCGTGGAAAAGAGGCGTTTAAAAACCTACGCCACTGGGCACTAGGGTGGGCACTAGGACGCACAGGTCGGTCTGGGGCTCTGCCAGGCGCCTTGTCCCAGCGCCAGGCCTCAGGACCACGTGGGTGGCCCATTAACACTTCATCCGGGCAATAGAAACCCTTTTCTGCTCCACAGCTCATGCTTCATGTCTTCGTCTCTCAGCTTTATGGAGACACACTTGACACAACTGTAGTCATTACAAGCGTGCCATGTGATGGTTTGATGGACATCCACGATTTTAAAGGGCTCCCACCATCGGGTTAGTTAGCACATCCATCACCTCTCATAATTACCTTTGTTTCTTTTTAGTCTGAACACAAGTTCTACTCTCTCAGCAAATTTCAATTTTACAAACAGTGTTCTCAGCTGTAGTCACCACGTTCTACATTAGTGACCTTATTCCTCTTGTAACTGAAAGTTTATACCTTTTACCACCCTCTCCCACTTGCCCACCTCCAGCCCCTGGCAACCACCATCCTGCTCTGTTTCTGACTCCCTTTTTGTTTTTATTTCCACATATGAGTGATACCATGTAGTATTTGTGTCTGCAGTTTACTATTTTTTTGTTAATCCTCACCCAAGAACATTTTTCCATTGATTTTTTTAAAGAGAATGGAAGGGATGGGGAGAGACACAGAGAGAGACACATCAATTGGTTGCCTCCTGCACACATCCCAATCAGGGATGGAGGCTACAACGGAAGTACCTGCCCTTGACTGGTATCAAACCCGGGACCCTTCAGTCTGAGGGCCGACACTATCCACTGAGCCACACCGGCAGGGCAGGAATCTCTTTGTAGTTAGATGGGAGTCCCCAGCCTGGCATGGAGGGTTGACGGCGGTATTTCCAGAGCAGTGAGAAACCCGTGACAGCGGCACAGCAATTAAGTTGGGTTGTACCTCACATCGACACCAGGATAAATTCCAAATGGATTAAAAACCTACATGCAACGGTAAACCCTTAAGCACTAGGAGAATCAGTGGGCAATCCCTTTCCTAACCTGGAGCTGAAAAGCCCCAGTGCGTAAAACCCAGAAGCCATAAAATCAAAGATGAGTAAGTCCTCCTGCGTAGGGCGCCGGCCATGCAAAAGCTTCTTTGTAAACTGTCAAAAGATGAAGGTGAGCCCTCTCCGGTGTGGCTCAGTGGATAGAGCATCTGCCTGTGGACTGAAGGGTCCCGGGTTCGATTCCGGTCAAGGGCACATGCCCGGGTTGTGGGCTCAATCCCCAGGTGCGGGTGTGCAGGAGGCAGCTGATTAATGGTTCTCTCTCATCATTACTATTTCTATTTCTCCCTCTCTCTTTCTCTCTGAAATTATATTTATATATATATGTATATATTATATATATATACACACACACACACACACATATATATATATTAAAGATAAAGGTGAAGAAACACTCTCTAGGAATATCATAAACAAAGGATTAGTTTTCTTAATATAGGAAAAGTGTCCGCAAATTGATATAAAGACCCTTGACTCACGAGAAAGATGAAAAAGGCACTTGAGATAGGAAGAAATACAAGCCAGCAATGCTTATGAAGCATCTATATTTACTCTTTGACCTAAGGGTACTATTTCCAGAATTCACAGATTATTTATTGTCATATAAATACCCATCAATAGAATAAATAATCTTAAAGTGTAGAATACCCCACACTGCACATGCATGCACACACATGCACACACATGCACACATCATGTGCATGCACAGACGGGCACTCACACACACACACTTGGAACGCTGTATGTGCTGACGTGGGAAGAGCACCACGGCGTATTAAGAAAAAGGAAAGCCCATAAGGAAACGGTGAGGCGCCGGTCAGTGTACATGGGCGCTCCTTGTCCGGGGGCCGGTAAAGGATGAGAAGTGTCCCTGTGTCTGCAGATCACGACTCATGTCCTGTGTCCCTTTAGTGTATAGACAAGTAGGTTGTCCTAGGAATAATTTCTTTGTAAGAGTCGGACGTGCTCTGGCTGGAGACCCACCCCGCTCACCACAGAACGAATGTTTAATTAAGAAATGTGTTCGTATCTATCCCTCAGCGTTACCTTTTTATAAAGAAAACAGAAAATGCCTATATTCCCAATACCCAGGGATGAGCATCCTAACATTTTGGTCTCTACTCTTCTAATTCTTTTCTCTATGGTGTGGACATGTGTTGCTGTTTTCAGTTTTCAATCACAGTTGACACTGAACATTTTATTTGTCTCAGGTGTACAGCAGAGTTGTTAGACATGTATGTAACTGACGAAGGGATCCCCAATATTCCCAGTACGACCGGGCACCATCCTTAGTGATTACAACATCATGGGCTGGTCCCCGTGCTGCACATCACACCAGTCGGTCTCTGCATCTGAGACGTGGCCGCGATGCCACAAGCCGTGGGCTCCAGAGAAACCAGTTAGGTCACGTTCGCATGGACTGGCAGCTCCTGAACAAAGGCAGCACGCTC
>NW_006293525.1:125830-127382 GCF_000327345.1 Myotis davidii | reverse complement strand
CGGTCATAGCTGTGGGCCCAGGTAACACACGCTCCTCAGAGACTGTGGGTTCCAGCTCAGGGCTGTGGTCACAGGTGGGAGCAGGCGTGTCGCCCCGGGCCCGCCATTGGAGACTGAGGTTGGCTAAGTCCTCAAAAGTTGGCTTAAGGACTTTTCTCCTCTGTCCTGTGATGGACTTGAGTCACTGCAAAGAGAGACCCACTACTCAACAGAAAATGGGCAAAACCTGAGAAAAACCCACAGATAGGCGCTCCTGGTTGGCTAGGAAGCACTGCCTTCCAGCCCTGCTGCCCCTCGGTATTCGCTCCTGATAAACGGGGTTCCTCCAGGGGTTCCCCTTCCAGACAGCACAGTGGGCAGCTCTCCCCGCACAGGCTCTGGGGTCCATGACGTGTGGGGCCACGCGCGCCCCCCCCTCCCCCGCCATGGCCTGGCAGAGGGTCCTGCACCTGGCAGCCTCCGCCTGGTGGTGACTCTGCCCAGGTCCCTGCACATGAACCAGAGCGGCCCCCCTCCCCCACCTCACCCCCACGGCTGCTGCTTGCCCCGCCCACACTCTGAGGGCGCCCACTGCTGGTCCACAGCTCAGCCAGACCAGAGGCAGTGGGTCCTTGGGGCTGTCGGCTGGCACAGAGGCCCAGGGCTCGCCAGAGACCCCTGCCGTCCAAGGCGGAGGCAGACGCATGGAGGCAGGGAGTCCAGGCCCGAGCCTCTGGGGACAGGGGCTGGGGTGGAGGGCAGAGCGGCCTCCCTGACACTCCGGAATGTCATGAGATGCCTGCACTTTTAGCCAAAAATAAATGTGTAAGAAGTAGAGATCATAAAGGAGTGAAAGGTGTCCGTCTGCAAAGGGACCACACTCCCGGCGGCAGAGCGTCCTCCGCCTGAGCAGAGCTGGGCGTCCGCCCTCCTGTGAGGACAGGCGGCTGCTGCAGCGTCCCTCCAGCACCAGGTGGGCCCTCTGGAATTCTAATTGCTCCCTCGGGACTGAGCAGCAGCTCCCAGAAATGTCACTGCGTCCTGAAGGGCCAAAGGCCTCACTGACGTTGTCAGTTGACTAGGAGGGGTGAGAGGAGCCTTGTATCCCTCAGGGCGGAGCACAAGCCCCAGTTTCCGGGGAGTGCGGAGGGGAAGGCGGAGGAGAAGGCGGAGGAGAAGGCAGACAGGAGACAGGATCACGATAGACAAGGTCCGCAGTCCCTCCGGGCACACGGCCCTGAGTTCCAACTTGGGATGTGGGCCTGGAATGCCAGCATCTGCTTTGGCGTCAAAGCCAGGGAGACGGGGTGGGCGGTGCCCCTGCTTCGTGGTGGGAGCAGCGATGGACTCTCACAGCTGCAAAATCAGAGAGTTTTCTAGGCTGGAGTGGCTCTCTGCACGTGGAAACAAGTAACTGCTACATGCACAGAGTCGCAGTAAAGGCGTCGCCGCCCGCTACCTCTGCTGGAACCTCTCTGCCGTAGACGGCCCTGCCCTCCAGCCAGCTGCTCACGCCGGAGCTGCTCACCCTCCACCGAACACAGTGGCCCCTCGATTAATGAACCCTTTGGCT
>NW_006293525.1:108421-125805 GCF_000327345.1 Myotis davidii | reverse complement strand
CCCTGGCTTCTCCCCAAAGCAGGAAGCCCTCGTGGCTGCAGCCGGGCCCCCTGGCTGTCTGCACCCCCTTTCCCTCTGCAGGACGGAGCCAGCGCTGGCCACATCCACCTCACAAGTCCTGCACGATGAGCACCTGGCAGAGAACCGGGATGCAATTTGAAACTATGAAACGCGACGTCAATGCCCTGCATCTTCCTAGAAGCTCCTTCCTGCTCATTCAGACCGGGGGCTTGGCACGGGCAGTGGAGACAGCATGCCTGTGGGTGCTGGAGGGAGCCCTCTGAATGGCGGGGCTCACAGGCTGTGACCAAGAGCAACTGATGCCACGCGGTGGCCCAGGTCAGCAGCTGGCCCGGGGTCCAGCCGGGAGTGTCCAGCAAGACAACCTCAGAGCCCACAGGAGCCGAGCCCACGCTCCTGGCCTCAAGGGAAAAGGTGCTCAGGCTAAAAGCAGAGACCGTTCCCAAGTCTCCCCTCCTGCTCTCAGAGGCTGGCGTGCCCAGGAGTGGGGGGTGGGCAGGTGGCCTTGGCCGGAAGCCGCGCCCGGATCTCCCCACCCCAGACTGCAGCCATTCTCCCCCAGTGTGGGGAGACACCGAGACCTGCAGGGTGGAAGTGGGGAGAGTGAAGACTGTGTCCGAGGCTCCTGGTTGGGCCCCAGGATGGAGACAGGCCGCAGGCACTGCCAGGGGACGGAGGGGAGGACAGCGAGCCGGTGATACTTTTGTCGGCTGCGTATTAGAATTTCCTGGGAGGGGCTCCTAAGAGTTGACACCTCGGCTGCCAGGACAATGCATGATCACATGACCACAAAAATGAGCCGGGCCCCTGCCCTGGCCAGTGTGGCTCAGCGGGCTGGGTGTCATCCCATTCACCGGCAGGGCACATGCCGAGTTGTGGGCTCCATCCCCAGTAGGGGGCGTGCAGGAGGCAGCTGACTGCCTCTCTCTCTCTCTCTCTCTCTCCCCCGTCTCTTCCTCTCTCACTAAAATCAATAAAAACATATTTAAAAAAATAAGCCAGACCCCTACCTTATATCATGTACAAAAGTGAATTAAAAATGGATCAATGACCTAAAGAGAAGACCTCAACCTATAAACTCTTAGAAGAACACAGGGTAAGCCTTCCTGACCGAGGATTCGGTCCTGGGTTCTTAGATACAGCACCAAAAGCACAGATGATGAAAGAGACAAATAGACGAATAGGGTTTCATAGAAACTAAAAACGTGTGTGTGTCTAAGAACATGATCAAGAAAGAAAAAGATGCCTTAGCCAGCATTGCTCAGTGGTTAGCCCATCAGCCTGAGCACCAGTAGGTCCCAGGTTCGATTCCTGTCAAGGGCATATACTTTGGTTGCAGGTTCGATCCCCGCCCCCGGGCCGGTAGGGGAGCGTGCAGGAGGCAACCAACAGATGTGTCTCTTTCACATGGACGTTTCTCTCTCTCTCTCTCTCTCCTCTCCCCCCTTCCATGCTGGATAAAAATTACTGGGAAAGGGTGAGGATTGAAAACAAAACAGAAAGCAGAAGACACCCCTGCAGAGCGGGAGAGACTGTCTGCACACTGTGCACCGAGAGGCCTGCTCTGCAGCCACTGCGGGCTGTTTCCTCCTTGTCTCCTCTAGGACGCACGCACTGAGATCCCTCCTTCCTCGGCGGCAAGTGAGTCCTCCAGGCTGAGATTCTGTGGTCCTGTTTGAGAGCTTGGGGCATCCTATATAATAAAAGCCTAATATGCAAATCGACTGAACAGCAGAACAACCGGTTGCTAAAAATCAATGGAAAAATATCCTCAGGTGAGAGTTAACAAACAAACAAAAAGTCCTCTCACAGACAGCCTCCACTAAGGGCAGGGGGAGGGGAGTGGGCAGCGATGCTGCAATTGCTGAACATGGTTTTATCCAGGCCCCGTCCTGCAATGCACACACCCACAGTCTCAGCTCGACCTTCATGTGACCTTCAGAAAACGCTTTTCTCCTTGTCGAGCTCGGGCCCAGGCAAGAAGAGACTTGGGGTTGACAAGTTGTTCTTTTCAGTAAAACGCACTTTTTCTGCCCTACACACAGCATCCAGGAAACAGATGTATCCCCTTGAATATGAATGGTCTCACAGCTTCTTCCATTAATAATTCATCACACATGCTAACGTCTCCCATCACAGCCTCCTGGCAGGAGCAGGGACAGAAACCCGTCCTCTGCCCCCGGGAAGCCCGGCCTCCGGCGCGGACAGATGGCAGCCACAGCCTCGCTTGGGTCACCGTGAGAGGTCATCACACACACGTTGCTGGAATTTTCTACAACCGGCCTTTATTGCTCTAAAAACCACAAGGCGGTCGTCAGGAAGACGCTTTCCCAGCACGGCCTCCAGAGGAGCGCGGCGTGTGGTCCCCGTGCGGCCAGCACGGTGCTGAGTGAGCCTGGCTTCGGTCGGACCGACTCTCCGCCTCTGGCACTCCACTCTGGCTCCAGTTCACAGAGCTCTCAGGAGTGCAGACACCTCTGATGAATCACACTCATTGCAAGATGTGAGAAGCACTAAAAAGTTAAAAGAAAAGGGCACCGTTACATTGGAAATCAGCGAGCTAAACAGGAGACGCCTTGGTAAGCCAACTTTGGAGTCTTTATGACGCAGTGGTCTCAGAGGAGCAGCCTCCAGAGTCTGAGCAAAGCAACATGAGGAAGCTTTCCCTTTATATGCTCCTGGTTTCTTTGTCTCCCAAATATGGGATGGGGCTTCCGGACCTTTCGCAGGCTTTACAAAGAGCCCTGTGTAGGTATTTTGCAGGAAGCTTGTAACCTTGAGCACAGCATAACTTAGTAGTTGTGAGCACAGCCTAATTCAGGTAATATTTAGATAACTGAAAGACACCTGGCATGGGAGTAACCAGGGACGGACCAGACCGATTCTTATGTCAGCAGAGCGGCGTGCAAGGCCAGAGAATTGAGCTTATTTTCCCTATTATCTGGGCAAGCACGCTTACAGAAGCCAGGAATAGCAGTTAATTTACAGAACAAAGAACCATCTATGTTTAGTGGAAAATTTTCAAACAGCAGTTTTTGCAACATAGAGGTTACGGGAACAAGATGGAGTGCCTATGCTTCAGCTCCTGTTGCCCTGGCTGGGTGGCTCAGTTGGTTGGAGCATCATCCGGTACGCCAAAAGGTGGTGGGTTCGATCCCCAGTCAGGGCACATACCCAGGTTGCAGATTCAATCCCCTGTCGGGGTGAGTGCGGGAAGCAACTGATAGATGTTTCTCACATCGATGTTTCTCCCTCTCTCTCTGTCTGACTCTCTCCCCCTTCCTTTCTCTCTCCAAAATAAATTTTAAAAAAAGTCACCTGGCCCTAGCCGGTTTGGCTCAGTGGATAGAGTGTTGTCCTGCAGACTGAAGGGTCCTAGGTTTGATTCCAGTCAAGGTCACGTGCCCAGGTTGTGGACTTGATCCCTAATAGGGGGCGTGCTGGAGGCAGCCAATCAATGATTCTCTCTCATCATTGATGTTTCTATCTCTCTCCCTCTCCCTTCCTCTCTGAAATCAATAAAAAATATTTTTTAAAAATTTTTAAAAAGTCATCTGTAATCCCTGACACATCAAGGTGAGCAACATTCACGTCTTGCTTTATAGGCTATACACACCTCCCCATGGAGGCAAGTACTTAAAGATAAAAGTGTGTAAAGCTATGAGGTCTTGTTTTGTGAACTTCTTTCAGTAGAAACACGTCATAGTCTTCATTTCATGTCACTTGCGCACACATACACACACACACACACACACACACAATGCTTCGCCACTGCAGGCGTTATTCTGCAACATCTTATCAAATTCCCTCCTGGTAAATATTCATATCACTTCCGTGTCGCCCTGTTATTAGTGAACATGCTGGGGTGGGGGTGGCCCTGGCTGTGACTGTCTGCTTCCTCCCTGCCCCCTGTCTCGGTGGGAGACGTCTGTGTCCACCGGTGTGACCTCCGTGCCTGGAACACGGAGCAGCGAGCCACCACGTCATCGACAGCTCTGCCTAAAGCGTGTGTTTTCCCTCCATTCATGGGAGTACGAGTGGGTGACAGGACAGCCAGGACCAGGCCGACTCCATGTGTGTGTCCTGCTCAAAGAAAGAGTTGGGAAATTGGTAACAGAAACCCCCCGCCCCCCCCTCCCACCCTGGGGACCTCAAGGAGCCCCTGGGGAGTTGTGGGCTGGGAGCCCAGCCGTAGCCTCTGGGTGTCGGTGTTATGCATTTTCCTGAAGCGACTGTTTTCTTAAGGACTCACATCAAAGCGAGTGTCAGCAGGCGCCACAGGACACGGTCACCCAGCCCCAGGCAGGCCCCAGGCTGGCCCCCGCCCTGCTGCTGTCCTGCAGCTCCTCCTGCTCCACGTCCTTCTGCTGTCTAGGACACTGACCTCCCCGACTCCACGTACAGCCAACTCCCGGCCGTGGGCTCACCGAACCTTCTCTGAAGGGTTTCCTTTCCTCCAGCGTAATTCTCTACGAGCCAGATCACATCGCTGCCTCCACGTCCACCACCGGTGCCTTCAGACACGGGCTCCTGACAGGCAAATCCTGGCTGGTTTTCATATTTCAGGGGCGCCCTGGCCAGCGAGTTGCCCCCCCTCTCCCCAGCCCTCACCTTGGGAAGCCTGGGGGTTAGGGCTACAGTGAATGAGCGTGTGTGCACGTGGGGGGCACATAAACATTTGGTCCACAACCCTGGCGTTTGCACCTTAGAAAACAATCTGAAACAGGCTAGCAGCTATAGATACAGAGGAAAAGGTTTCTCAGGTGAGATTTGATTTGTCTTTTCTTGGAACCAGCCCTAATGACCTGTGGCATAGGCCCTATGCAAAGTAGTTTTCAAGTCCGCCGGTGTGGCTCAGTGGTTGAGCGTCGACTTATGAACCAGGAAGTTATGGTTCTATTCTGGTCAAGGGCACATGCCCGGGTTGTGGGCTCAGTCCCCAGTGTGAGGTGTGTAGGAGGCAGGCAACCAGTGATTCTCTCTCATCAGCTCTCTCTCTCTCTCTCTCACTCTCTCTCTCCCTCCCTTTCTCTCTGAAATCAATAAAAAAAATTTTTTTTTAAAAAAAGAACTGAAATTTTGAAAAACAACAACAAAGTGTTTTTCAATTAGTTATTGAAATATCAGAGAATAAGTTTTATTTTACTTTTTTAAAAAGACAGTTTATCTTGTTTGAAAGACCCGTGTACAGATGTTCATTGTCCAAAACAACAAACCCAACATTTTTAAGACAAAGACCCGCGTGCTGTAGCCCTAGCTGTCTGGCTCAGTAGACAGAGCATCGGTCCTGGGTTTGATTCTGGTCAAGGGCATGTACCTTGGTTGCAGGTTTGATCCCAGGGTCTGGTCAGGGCGTGTGTGGGATGCAACCAATCGGTGACTCTCTCTCACATCGATGTTTCTCTCTCTGTCTCTGCCCTTCCTTCCACTCTCTCTAAAAATCAATGGAAAAATATCCTCAGGTGAGGATTAACAATGTTTCTGCCTCCGCTGTGTTCACACGACTCCACCAGGGACTGTTTTAGCAAAACCAAGGACAATAGGGGTGTTTGTCGCATTAGAACCACCTTTACCTGGACATTGAATGGTTGTTTTACTTACATGAAGACTGAACACCATCTTTTTCCCGCCGATTTTTCACTGTTTTTAAACTGGTCTAAGGGCCCTCCATGTCGTTAGTGCAATCAGCATATTTAACAGCTGTAGGCTCCTGGCATCCTGTCTCCCCCGTGGGGGCAACGACATTCTCTTTAATTGTAACTGGACTTAGTTTCTAGAACCCCACTGAACTGGAGCTAAAAAAACAAGGTTTATTTTCATGCTCCTTCTAAACAAAAATAAACTGGCTAAAAATTAGAAAGTGGGCACTTTTACCGTCTGAGCATTCTTCTGTTGTCGTTAATCCTCACCCGAGGATATTTTCCCATTGATTTCTCTTTTAGAGAGAGTGGAAGGGGGAGGGGAGAGAGAGAGAGAGAAACATTGATGTGAGACAGATACATCAATTGGTTGCTTCCTGCACGCACCCTGACCTGGGGTGAGGGATTGAACCTGCCACCCAGGCACAGGCTCTTGACCAGGAAACACACCCTTGACTCTGGTGTGCAGACCTATGCTCTAACCACTGAGCTTCCGGCAAGGGCTGCATATTCTTCTTCTTCTTTTCTTTTTGTTAATCCTCACCTGAGGATATTTTCCATTGATTTTTAGAGAGAGGGAGAGAGAGGGAGAGACAGAGAGAAACACTGATACAAGAGAAACACATCACTTGATTGCCTCCTGCACGAACCCTGACCAGGGCCTGGGCCAGGGAGGAGCCTGCAACCGAGGTCCATGCCCTTGACTGGAATTTGGTCCGCAGGCCAACGCTCTATCCACTGAGCCACACCACCAGAGCTGGATATTCTTTCTTAGGGTGACTGACATATTGGCTCTCGGGACAAAGAAGGAACATGCATGTACCCCTAGACAGAATGCCACGCTGTGCCCCCGACAGACTGGTGTCTGTCTCTCAGCCCAGGAAGAACAGCCCCGGGGTGTGGGAGGGAGAAGCCCTGCGGGCAGCAGACATCCGCGGTGGGTGGTCCCGGGGCAGAGCTCTGGCCCCTGGATGGCGCTCCTGAGCGCAGAAGGGCCATCGCAACCGCACGGTCAGCAGGGAAGTGCTGCTGGTGCGTGCTGCAGAGGCCTCCTCAACGCCGCTCCACTCTGAGCGCGGGCCGGGCCCCTGGCGGAGGTGGGGGGCGAAGGTGGCCCTCATGGGAGGGCCTTTCAGTCTGAGATCCTGGGTTTGTCCTCTGTCTGTCCAGGAGAGACCTGAGGCAGGGCGAGGGGGGGAGCCGTAGGCCAAGGAGGCCCGTCCAGGAGGACGGCGCTCACTAGAGGCTTTGCCCGAGCTCCACACAGACACCGAGTCAGCCAGAGAACCAGCGACTGGAGTCTCAAAGGCCCCGGCACAGCTGGCAGAGGAGGGGAGGCACCGGCCCTGTCAAGGCGGGGCTGTATTACACCTCAGAAAAGACACCCTTGTTCCTGGGCAGGAGGGCCCAGCATCACAAAGGGGCCAGCCTCCCTCGCCTTAACTTACAAGACACTCACGCAGCCCTAAGGAAGGCGCCCCGGCTCCATCTGGAGCCAGGCACAGAGATGGGCAGTAATTTGGAAAATGGTATTTAACCATCTGAGGAAACCAGGGCAGTGAAGAGCAGTGACAGACCCCTGGAGACCACAACAGACTCAGGCCACGTGGGCGAGAGGTGTGGCGCCCGTGCACAAGGAGGAGCAGGCACGCGGAGGAGAGCGCGCTCAGGAAGGGAGGGCCGTGCCCTGGGGCCGGGCAAGCGAGCCAGGGTGGTGGCTCCTCTGCCAGGCTGGGTGTAAGCTCACGGTGCTGGGTGGCTGCCTGACAGCCGACAGTGTGATGGTCACCTGAGGGGAAGGGGGCTGGGGAGGTAGAAGAGGATAAGGGGGGACAATGGTGACTTGGGGTGCTGAACACAGCACAATTACAGATGGTGTGTTATGGATCGTACAGCTGAAGCCTCTATCATTTTATGAACGAATGCAACCCAAAACATTTAATAAAAGTTTTAAAAAGAGCCCTGGCCAGTGTGGCTCAGTGGCTGGAGTACCAGCCCGCACACCGAAGGGGTGCAGGGTCAATTCCCGGCCAATGGCAGAGTTCGCTCCCCACCCGTCGGGGCACATGTGGGAGGCAACTGTTCGCTGTGTCTCTCCCATATCGATGTCTCTCTCTCTCTCTCTCTCCTCTCCCTCCCTCCTTCGCTTCCACTCTCTCTGAAAAATCAATGGAAAAAGATATCCTCATGTGAGGATTAACAAAAACCAAAAAGAAAAGTGAAACCGGTAAAAAATGTGCAGTCTTGTACATTCTCATAAATCACACACATGTACACACACACACATGCACATGCACACATGCACACACACACACACAAGCACACGCACTCCAGGCTCCTATTTTACCATATTCCCAGGGACACTCTCTCCCATTCACCTGTCGGCCTTATTCAAAACCTTGACTCAATGGGCAGGAGAGCCAGTGTCGCTTCTGTTCCCCGGGTGTGGCTTTGACGACAGACATACCTGTCCCCCAGGCAGGCCTTACTCCCTGGCCCCGCCCCCTCTGACCTCACCAGAAATGAGATTGTCCCAACATACAGAAAGGAATGTAAGCGCAAAAGACAAACTGCCCATTGTCAGAAAGATCCTAAGGACATCTGCGGACGCAGGAAGGCAGCCCCTTTGTGTGGGATAGAAGGGACGCGCTATCACGGCGAGGTTTCTCGCTGATGCCAAACCAGCGGGGCAGTGGTCCATGCTGCCGGGCTAGTGCCTTCCCGTGGTCCAGCCGTGGGGAAACTGAATGGCCAGGGACACCACCCACCTTGAGGGGCAGGAGGGGGAGGAGAGCCAGGGAGAGACTCTGCCCCTTGCTCTCAGCCCCTTCTCCCATGCGGGCCAGGCCCTCCCTCCACACTTAGGTGCCTGGGCAGGACGGAGGCACCCTGGTGAGGGTCAGGCAGCTGACTGGTGCCGGTGGGAGGTGGGTTTGTCTGCCTGTGTGCACCAGACCTTTTTCTTCAGCTGACCTTGCAGCTCCGACTTGTTGCATGTTGGGAAGGTCACCTGCAAGGAGCTCAGGCTGCCATAGTAAACACCACAGACACGGGCTTACACAGCAGTTTATTCTCTCCCCGTCCTGGAGGCTGGACGTCTGAGCTGGAGGTGTGGGCGGGGCTGGTTCCTCCCGAGGCCTCTCTCCTTGGTGTGTAGACGGCCGTCCTCTCCTGCGTCCTCACATGGTCGTTCTCGGTGTCCTCATCTCTCTTCTTATAAGGACCCAGTCACACTGGGTCACGGCCACCCTGGGACCTCGTTTGATCTGTACCACTTTTTAATGGCCCCCTCTCCAGATACAGACCCACTGGGAGATACTCGGCGTTAGAAGGCCAACAAATGAATTTCGGGGACATACTTGGCTTGCGAGCCTCCGAGTTCCGTTTCCAGCAGAGCTGACCGAGAAGGAAGAGGTCAGGTCCAAGGTGACCATCACGGTGAGCGCCACTGCTCAGCTCTCCTGCCTGGCATGTGCCACTCTGTACAGAGGCGAGACAGACCCCTGGCAGCCGGACATACTCCTCACTGGGACCGTGGCACGCGAGGCCGTGGGCTCTCTGAGAACCGTGCAGGGGCCAGTGAGCCAGGTGGCCCCACCCCATCCCGGGCAGAGGCTGGCCAGGAAGGTGGGCCACTGCCTGGTGACAGGGAACTTAATGGGAGGGCTCCTTAGGGGCTTCAGCTGACGAGGGAGCCACAGAGGCAGGAACTGGGGGAGCAGGTGCCCAAGGACTGGGGCAGCAGGACCCCCTGAGGTTCCTAAGATCTCCAAGCTTGGAGGAGGAGCCCCAAGCGCCGTCCTGAGACCCCCTCGGAGGGGCCTGGTATCGGGCAGTGAGACCCATGGGAACGGGGGCGCTGCCATCTTCCCAGGAGCTGCTGGCCCAGGAGCTCAGGCCTCTGCAGACCTCCACGCAGCCAGCGGGCGCTGGCATCTCTTAAGGGCAGAGGAAACCAGCCAGCAGGACCCACCGCTCCTGGAATCACCTGTGTGCCAGGTGGGGCGCAGGTGTGGCGATGCGGGCTCAGCAAGGCCCGCCCCCTCTGGTCCGCAGCCTCGCGAGTCCCTGCGGGCAGTGCCTGCTGGACGGGCCTGGCGGAGCTGGGGGAGCAGAGCTCGGCCTGCAGTCCGGGGGCTCCCCAAGCAGAGAGCAGCGTCCTCCACCAGCAGCGCGCCTGCGTCATTTGGAGGAGCCGGGCGCCAGCCCATGGACTCCTGGAAGGCGGGAAGTGAGCCTGGGCACTTGGGCGAAGGTGAGCTGGCTTATGGTTAGCGGGACAGACGTTCGTCTCAAGTACGGTCCCTCCTGGGCCCTGGTGGGCAAGGCATTTAAGGCATTTCCCTGACGGCCCTTCAGGAGGGCACTGAGGGCGGGAAGTCAGCAGTGAGAGACCCTCCCCAGGGCAGCACCACCCCTCCCAGCGCCCCCCCTGATAAAGGTGCAGCAGCGACTACCCTCTGTGTGTGGCATGTTACTTGCTCACGTTATGCCACAGCCTAGAGCGAAGGGGCTTCGTGAACATTGGAACTGCACCTGAGGTACTGCCAGCGTTTGCCTGTTGTAACACCTCTCACTTAGGCACGAACACCTGCAGTGTTGAAAGGGAAGTAAGGGAATTAATTCTTCTTCCTCCGCCTCGCAGGCAATGCTTGGCTTATACATGTGTGTTTTCGGTGACATCTGGGAGGTGCTGGGTACATATGGAACAACAACAACACACATATTTGCTAGGAAAAGATGAATAAAACCTCCGTCGGAGATTGAAGTTAATATTAGAATCACATCCTCCTCCACAGAGGCTCCTGGAATCCCGGGGAGGGCCCAGGGGCCTGGAAACCACAGGCTAATGGGGGCATCTCCCTGAAGCTCACAGTGCTGGCGTTTGCAGGAAGTAAATCTTCGGTGAACCGTAATACAAGTGCTGACACCACCGAGTGGCATAACAATGTCTGTGGACTTGCCGATAGAATAGACGGGCAAGTCTCCCCTCGATCCTGACGTCATCTCCCCATGGCCCGCCGGCTCTGTTCTCTGCGGCACTGAATGAAGTTTCGGAAGCACCGCCCTTGTTATAAACACTGGGACATGGTGGTTTTCGGTGGTCTTGCTGGTTCCTGCTGTTAGTCGGGGAGCTAACTCAATAGCCAACAGTCTGTATTTAAAAAAACTGGTAGGTGTAGGACTTCAAGTGACAGAAAGAAGCAATATCTAAGGAAGGCTGCAAAGAAATGCTTGATTGAGTCTGCTTCTGAGATAAGCTGTCCGCATTTAGCGTCATCAGCCATGCACTCACACAGCTGTACCGTGTCCTTTCCCATCAGGTTCTTCAAATAAAGCTCATCTTTGCAGTAAGTGCAAGACTGAAACCACAAAGTAAGTTTTCCTGTGTGACATCTTAATTTCTATAATTTATTTCTAGGAAAGAATGCATGTGTGCAATTATATGTATTGTCATGCTTGCAGGTTATTATAATACCTCATTTTTAAATTCATGCATTCAAGGGTTGGGGGCATAGCAGAGCGCAAGCAGTTCTGTTGCCCAAGATCTTTTAAAAGTTTTGTACAGCCCGACTGGCGTGGCTCAGTGCTGGAGCAACCACCTATGAACCAGAAGGTCATGGTTTGATTCCTGGTCAGGACATATGCCCAAGTTATGGGCACAATCCCCAGCGGGGGGCATGCAGGAGGCAGCCGACCAATGATTCTCTCTCATCATTGATGTTTCTATCACTTCTTCTTCCTTTATCTCTGAAATCAATAAAAAAAAGTTTAGTATAATGACCTGGGCTTTATATGAGCATATGAACAGCTTCGTCATTTAGCTGTCTCCCCTCAGCAGTTTCACATACGTGTCAATTTGTGAAGGACTAAGGCCACATTTCACCATATTTCTGCCTCTCTCCTCAGTAACCAGTGTTGGCCTCAGTGTAGGACTCACATACCAATAGCAAAATCGCAATTAGCAAATTTACCTGCTATCCCCTTAAAATGCGTGTGTTTGGTGACTGTGCCTCCACAGTCCTTGGTTATAAAACTATATTTAAGAAGTCAACAACTTTATGACGATTGCTTTCCTCTAAATTCATGATTCCAGGATAAAGGTCTTGGTTCGGCAACACTTGAATACAAGTCATACAAATGAAACCATAGCAAATAAGCAAGTTTGACAGATTCTACGAAATGGGTGGATTTTCTATGTTCATGAACTGTTGCTTTGAAATGGAAGGAAGTGCTTGATTTGACTTTTAGTTCCTGTTCCAAGTTGGTGGATTGTTGCATTTTAGGA
This sequence comes from Myotis davidii, assembly GCF_000327345.1. Taxonomy (NCBI): domain Eukaryota; kingdom Metazoa; phylum Chordata; class Mammalia; order Chiroptera; family Vespertilionidae; genus Myotis; species Myotis davidii. The sequence continues at coordinate 113,856 of NW_006293525.1, read as the reverse complement.
TAAACTGGCCAATTAGAACTTTGGCCTTGTCCATAGGTGTGTGTGTGTGTGTGTGCTTGCCACAAATAAAACCACAGTCCTGGCCGGTGTGGCTCAGTTGGTTGGAGTGTTGTCAGTGCACAGATTGGTCGCGGATCTGATTCCTGGTCACAGCACATACCTGGGTTTCGGGTTCCATCCCCCGTCGATCTCTGGAAGGCAACTGATCGGTGATTCTCCCATCAATGTTTTTCTCTCCTCTCTCTCTCTAGCCTTTTTCCTTCTCTCTCTAAAATCAAAGAAAACATCCTCAGGTGAGGATTAAAACAAACGCAATACTCACTGGTCTTGCAGACACAGTTATGGGCTTTATTATGGTTAGAGGCAGTATTTTGCAGTCAAATATTGGGACACACAATAAATATTAGGGTGCACCATCAGGACCATGGAAAGAAAAATTTGAAATAGGGACCATTTCATACTTGGAATGATGGTTTCTAACCCCCACCCTCCCCGCCCAAGTCCCTTTATAACTTCTTACTCATTTTTCAAATTCCTTCTCAACCTGCCCATATTATTTTATTTCCTCCCTTGCATATGCCATGTTTGACTTCTCAGGCATGAGGATGACGGCCATGCTGGATTTGGGAGAGGAAAGGGCACTTAGTGGGCAAAGTAGCTATTAGGTGCAGAATGAGAAAGAGTAGATCAATGAGAAAAAGAGGTCACCACATCGGCCCGGAGGCCACCTTCCTGGCTGGGATGGAGAAGGGGGCTTTGAAGGCCACGGGAGAACTGAGGGGCAGGTCTAGGCTGTGTGCTGCCGGCGGGGATGGGGACGCAGGCCACACTGAAGATTTCACTGAGTTATGGAATTAGCCCTTTTTAATCCCAGGTCCTGGGACTCAGTGCTGCCGACAGAAGAAGCTCCTGACGGCATTGCTGTAGCTCCTGTTGAAGGCCGTGTAGATCAGGGGGTTGAAGAAGGAGTTGGAGTAGCCGAGCCAAAGGAAGATGCTCTTCCAGAGGGCAGGGGGGTCGCAGGCGCAGAGGGGGCTGACGAGCTCCGTGGTGAAGAAGGGGATCCAGCAGATGGCAAACACCCCGATGAGAGTGCCCACCATCACGGCGGCTCGCTGCTCCTTCTGCTCCCTCCACGTGTCTCCCTCTGCCTGGCAGGTGACGGTGCTGTGGCGGGCGGTGAACAGCATCTGGGGCTCCTGAGCAGGGACCCTCTGGAAAAGGTAAGCAGAAGCTTCGTGAAGGGCCAGCAAGTCCCTGTCCCTCTAAACTGCCAAGGGGAATTGTCTAGATTTAGATGGACTACAATCCAGCGCTCTGTTTGTATGGGTGCTGTTGTACCTACCACCACGCCCACGATTACAGAACAGAAGGCCCGTCAGCCTGCAACTTCAGGTGTCTAACGGGGAAACAAGCAAATTAACTCGTAATAACTTCAAAACACAAAATCCAAACAGAAGACATTTCTTTTAAAAAGATTGATTATAGCAGATGGTGAAAGAAGATAATGAAGGACCAATTTGTGGCTACAGAGTAAATTTTAAAAGACTTGAGGAAAAGACAATTTTATTTAATAGAAAACTTGAAGCAGTGAAAATCTTGACCAATCCTACACCACCTTGCAGCTGGCATTTCAGATCACCATGAGAAGACTCCTCTGCGTGTCTGCAGCACACCTCCTTCTCTCAGCCCGTGGGGGGCTGTCATGATTGTGGGCTCTGCTTCCGTACAGGAAGTGCCACTGTTCTGAGACATGACCACATTAGCCGATCACTACACAAGATACCTACATTGTGTATAATTCAGACGTCACTGGAGAAAAAGCAGTGGTCCTAGAGTCCACAGACAGAAAGACAAATTGGAGCGAAATGCACAAGAGCACAGACTTATTCTCCCTGTGTTATCTGAATCTGCCTTTAACAACACACACACACACACACACACACACACACACACACACGTATGTATATATATTTAAATTTATTTCAGAGAGGAAGGGAGAAGAAGAGAGAGAGAGAAACATCAGTGATGAGAAAGAACCATCGATTGGCTGCCTCCTGCATGCCCCTACTGGGGATTGAGCCCACAACCTGGACATGTGCCCTTGACCAGAATAGATCCTGGGACCCTTCAGTCCACAGGCCGGTGCTCTATCCACTGAGCCAAATTGGCTGAGGCGTGAATCTGCCTTTTTGTACAAATATGATCATTTCAGGCCATGCTCTAGGTGGGTTAACTTGACCATGTGACACCTGGCAAAGAACTGCCTGCTGAAGCCTGCACCGTAATAGCCAGTCATGGAGGCTTCACCTCCTTGCCTCAGAGAATGCCAGGCCTCAGTTCACTAAGTCAACACATCCTCAGAACCTATATTAATACTGTAAATTGTATGTTGCCATACAGGTGCTAACAGAAACCACCAACATTTTCTACTAGTCGGTTCACTGTGAATCGTCGTCACGCCCCCCTTCTCCTATTGCTCATCCACCAGTCGAAGAGCATGTGACTCACTGTATAATCCTTAGTCTGTGGGGGGACTATCATGATTGTGTCTCTGTAATTGAAGAAGTGTCTCTGCCCCAAACAGAACATTGATACCCTGGTACCAAATCCAACCTTACTATGGTTTGTTGTATTATGTTAAAAGCAAAAGGGATAATACCAGATTGGATATATCATTTGTACAATCTCTCTGATAAAATCCAATATAAAATATACATATATTTACTAGAGGCCCAGTGCATGAAATTCATGCACTAGGGGGATGGTCCCTCAGCCCGGCCTGCACCCTCTCACAGTCTGGTAGCCCTCAGGGGATGTCTGACTGCTGGCTTAGGCCCGCTCTCTGTGGGGAGTGGGCCTAAGTCATCAGTCAGACATCCTTAGCACTGCTGCAGAGGTGGGAGAGACTCACACCACCTCCGCTGTGCTCGCCAGCCGTGAGCCCAGCTTCTAGCTAAGCGGCACTCCCATGGTGGGAATTGGCTGAAACTGGCTCTCTGACATCCCCCGAAGGGGTCCCAGATTGCAAGAGGGCGCAAGCAAGGCTGAGGGACCCTACCAGTGCATTATCGGGGCTGGTTAGAGATGGCAGGAGAGCTCCAGGGTGTATCCAGCCCATCTTGCTCAGTCCCAATTGGCCAGATCCCAGCAGCAAGCTAACCTACCAGTCAGAGCATTTGCCCCCTGGTGGTCAGTGCATGTCATAGCGAGCAGTGGAGCGGCCTTAGCATATCATTAGCATATTATGCTTTGATTGGTTAAATGACCAACTGGTTGACTAGACACTTAGCATATTAGGCTTTTATTATATAGGATTAATTTCAGAGAGAAAGGGAGAGGGAGAGAGAGATAGAAACATCAATAATGATGAAAGTGAATCATTGATCAGCTGCCTCCTGCACACCCCCTCCTGGAAATTGAGCCCACAACCCGGGCCTGACCTGAACCAAACCCAGGATGCTTCAGTCCCCAGGCTCTATCCACTGAGCCAAACCAGCTAGGGCTAAAATCCAAATTTCTTTTTTAACAGAAAGCCAGGTTGCTCAATGACTAAACATATAAAATTGCTAAAATAAAAGACAGGCACAAAAACTAATAATTGGTGTGTTTCAGAAAGATTCACTTCTTTACTTGCTATGGAAACTCATCGCCAGGTATTCTCTAAACAATGAACACGAGTGCATGTCACTTGGTGCTTTGATGCCTCCAAAAGAGTCCTGAGCCGAGGTTCTTCAGGGGACGGCAGCAAAGCAGCATGGGTGCTGGCCTTTAAGCCACGCACCTGGGAGGAGCAGACCACCCATGAAGAGGAGACTGCTGTGAAGGTCCGTGCAGACCACGCACTGCCATGCCCCTGGGTGGATCGCCTCTCTTGTTCCAGTTTCTTTATCCTGTGTTGGAATCAGGCTTTTTTGTGTTGTTCCAGAGCCAAGACTCTGTGTTCAGTAGGACCAGGAGCTGGGCCATTCCAAGAACGAACTCCCCAGTGCCCTCAAAGGCCTCTGTCTCCTTAAAAGAGAGCACAGAGATAAAATTCTTCAGGGAAAGGGTTCCTGGGGAGAGTGGCCACCCATGAGAGTCAGGTTTCGATGTAAAAGAACAAAGGCTGGGAGTAGATTATGTTTATGTAGCTTGAGCTCTGGGCTTAGGTTTAAATAGCTTAACCCAAGGGGTCTTGGCGAAGAGCTTTTCCTTGGGCCAATCAGGGAGGAGTCTACCCCACAGTTAACACTTCATGCTCCCTCCCTCCATTAACGCCACAGATGAGGCAAAACAATCTCCTTTGAAGCAAAACAAAAGGCAACCTGGCTGCCCCGGATGGACAGATGGATGCTGGAATCTTTGGGACGTGCCTTCTGGATCAGGACTGGAGACCCTGGCTCCTACCTTGGGAGATCTTCCAGGCGCTTCTTATAACACCTGTGGTTTGTCGCAGAGTTGTTCAATGTCTTGTCCAGAGCTCAATGAACTTAAGTGACCTTCCGGCGGAGAGCATCAGAGCTTCAAGAAAACGCACGTTTACTGCCCATTGAGGCGGGCCTGGCCCTGCCTGGCCAGCGGTTCACAATCACGCAACTCGAGCTGCCCCCTGAGCGCCAGGTCTCCACAGACAAAACTTCATCTGCAAGGAGACCCCAAAGCAGCCATGAAGATCAGACAGAGCTTGGGGGTCTCCCTTGAAGCTTTGGCTGAGTGGGTACCAAGAGTGGGGAATTGAGAACTAAGTGTCCCTACAATTGAGGGCCAGACCGGGTGCTCTGAAGCCCAGAGCCTGTCTGAAACTCTGTCGATCAAGAACAATTCATCTCAAGGACAGTTTTGGAAGCCCACGGGCCAGTGGCAGCCCCTCGCTTCTGAAAGTCTGGCAACCTCAGAGGCACCCTCCAGTCCACTCCCACCGGAGCAACAGCCAATCAACAAAGCTGCTCACCAGACAATAGACCCCTCACACCTCAGAGGCCCCCCCGGGGAGCTCCACTCTTCCCCCAAACGCCACCCGAGGTCAGCAGGCCGCTCTGCTCCACTCCAGGGGGCTGCGCCCGGCCAGCCTGGCTCTCCTGGGCACGAGTAAGCCATCATCAGTGCCTCTGCTCCCGAGCTTCGGGGGTGCTTTCAGCACCTGTGACGCAAGACCTGTCTCTCTCCCGTTGTCCATCCCCCCCTCGGGGTCTGCCAGGGGCTGGGCTTTCGGGGTGTGTGTGTGTGTGTGTGTGTGTGTGTGTGAATAAAGTTCAGCAGATAAGAAACGGGTGATGTGTGTGTTCCCCGGCTAACACCGCTAGTTTGCGGTGGAACTGCATGTGGAAACTGGCGCCTGCTACCGTGGACGGTCGTTAACCCTCACAGGAACGTGAGGACAGAGGCAGCCCGTGTCACAGGCAGAGCCGGGTCCCTTAGAGGCCGTGCAGAGCCAAGGGACGCATGTTTCAAAG
>NW_006293525.1:106481-108392 GCF_000327345.1 Myotis davidii | reverse complement strand
GAAAAGCGAAACCGCGCCAAAAATAGATGTAAAAGCACAAAGATGTCACGACGCTTTGCTTCTGTTGTCTCCCAGGCAGTGAGCGCCCTTGTCCTGCTCAGTGAGCCCAGAAGGAATTGTAACTGCGCTTCCCTTTTAAAGTGTGTTTGGTACTGAATGTAAACGGTCTTTACCAGCAGGTGGCAGGAGAGGGTCCATGAAGAAGGGCCTGGAAGGCAGCCTTTTCTCCTGACTGGGAGCTGGGGCGGAAGCCCGCACGTGAGCCCCAGGTACGTGGGCGGCACTCTTGCCTATCGCCTCTGTTGGTTTGGAAATCTAATAGATCAGACCTGGCGCTGCGGGCATGTTGGTCTGAGGAAGTCTTTGCTGTGGGCGCGGGGCCTTGGGCGAAGCTCTGGCCGAGCCCTGCCTCTGCACAGGAGGTGCCGTAGCACCCCCTTCCCAAGACAATAGAAATGTGTCCAGATGCCCCAAATGTCCCGGGGGCGGGGTGGTGTGTGTGCGAAATCATCCCCGCCTGAGAACGTCGCTCCGGATAGAGCACAGGCAGCTTCTGACCTTTTCCCTCTTTCCCCCGAGTGTAGCTCTCTCCTTCCCCCTGACCCACAGCGCTGGTCCCGCCAGGCCTGCCCGGCTGAGGATGGCTGGAATCAGCTCCTGCCAGAACTCACAGTAGGTGCCTCACTGCCGCACTAGACAGACTCTGCATGACAAAGACGCCACCTTCATCATTCTCTCGTCCCTCCCACCAGCCCAGACGTGCCCAGGCTGCTTAATTGAATGTGCCTGTTCTCCCAGAGCCAACCATAGAAAATGGGGCTTTGCACTTGTATATGTTAATTAGGTTCGAAGGATCATCTTTGGCACTGAGTTGGGGTGGGGAAGAGCAGTCCACAGACCCTGGATTTGGTCCTCAGACAGTTCCCAAATTTTGAACCACAGACTCAGATGATTAAGATTTAACAATGAAAACGAGAAAAGAGCCCTCCTGGTGCTGTCACCACTGCCACACACTAAAGCCGCTTGCAGGGGGCTGGCGGGCTGCTTGTCTTTGACTTCCTCCTGCGGCTTTGCCAGGAGGCGAACGAGTGGCCCTGAACTGCATACAGGGCCCGAGGGGTCATGAGGCCCCAGGCCGAGTGGGACAGAGGAGTCCGGATCACAGGCTGGCCCTGGGGCAGGTGTGGAAACAGCTTTAATCTTGCAGCAGGATGCCATAACCAGGAATCAGGGAGAAACCACAGTTTGCAAAATTAGTTGCTTTAATTTGCAAAGAAAGAAATGGACTGAGTTGAAATACTAATGTGGGTGGCCTACTGTATGGCCATCTTCCTGCCCAGTCACTCCCCCCCTCACCCCCCCACCACCCTACCCGACCCCGGCCCTCCTGCTTGGACAGCCCCTCTAAGGGCAGGATGCTGCCAGGTGACCCGGAATAGCCCAGGCACTGGCTTCCTCAGATGCTCTAAATTTTAGAGCCAAATGGGACAGGGTAGAATTAAGTGGTCCAGACCCTCATTTTATAAGCAAGGAAGTCATCCCTCCAAGGTGGTGAAGTCATTATCGGCTCTGGGATGCTGAGCATGTCCCAGCAAAGACAGTCTGATGCTTTCTTTTGGTCTTCCACCCAACACCCTCCCTGCCCTGCCCCCCCCCCCAAAACCCACAAGAAACTAAAAAGCCCCACTTTCTACACGCCTGAGGGGAGGGGTGCTGGGGATAAAGCCAGGACAGAGCTGACAGGTTTGAGGGTCTGACACGCACCTGCACGGCCTTCGGCGCAGGATGCACGCTGTTGCTCCTCCGGAAGCCCAGCCGCAGCCGGGCCGCCCTGTAGATCCGGCAGTACACGAACAGCACCACGCCGAGCGGCAGGTAGAAGGCGCTCAGCGTGGAGACCACGGCGTAGGC
>NW_006293525.1:106183-106400 GCF_000327345.1 Myotis davidii | reverse complement strand
GAGCCAGGCTCAGCGGCATGACCAGCGTGGCCACCAGCACGTCCGAGACGGCCATGGACACCACCAGGTTGTACGGAGCGCGGTGGAAGGTGCGCACATGCGCAATTGTCGCCAGTACCAGCGCGTTCCAGGCGAAGGTCGCTGCCACCAGACAGCCGAGCAAGGTCAGCACCAACGCGCCGAGCACCGAGAGGCGGGCCCGGGGGGGCGGGGGGTT
>NW_006293525.1:104338-105768 GCF_000327345.1 Myotis davidii | reverse complement strand
CTCGGGAAGCGGGCCCGGGAGCCGTGTCTCAGCCAGGCCCGCCTCAGCTGCCGCAGCCCGCCCGGGGCTCCCCGCCTTGGAGCATCTCCCAAGCCGGGAAGAAGCTGGGCGAAAACGGTGGTGCGTCAGAACAGGACTCCCAGGCGCGCTGCCCGTGTGCCCGCCCCTCGCTCCAGGCGGCAGGCGGCAGCCTCGACTGCATGCGGGAAGCCAAGCCGGGACCTGGTGCTTTCGGGGACCTGCCTCCGCTGCCCCTGCCCCACCCGGTCTGGGGCTGCAGCTCCGGGGAGGGAATCCCAGCGTGCCCACCCAGACCAGCTTTATCAGACAGGGGATCCAGGCTACGTCAGAGTCAGCTGATAACGTCGCCCCTCCCCACCTCTCACCCCAGCTGCAGTGCGGTCGCTGTCCGTGGTGCTGCCGCCTCTCCGCACCCAGCGCTTTGTCTCATTTGGTGCTGTCCGCGGTTCTGTCGCTTTTCCCTGAAATAAGTTCCTGAGGGGAGCAAGTGTATCAATGAACTTTCCTTTATATATATAATTTGTATTGATTTCAGAGAGGAAGGAGAGGGAGATAGAAACATCAATGATGGGAGAGAGCCCTAACCGGTTTGGCTCAGTGGATAGAGCATCGGCCTGCGGACTGAAGGGTCCCAGGTTCGATTCCGGTCAAGGGCATGTACCTTGGTTGTAGGCACATCCCCAGTGCGGGGTGTGCAGGAGGCAGCTGATCGATGTTTCTCTCTCATCGATGTTTCTAACTCTCTATCCCTCTCCCTTCTTCTCTGTAAAAAATCAATAAGGAGAGGGATCCCTGCCCTGCAGGAGCTAACACAAAACTTTCTAAGTCTTAGAAACTGCTCCTGGGATGGCATGGACAGCAGTGAAGAGCATCGGGGACACTTCTGGGGGCCAGACCACTGGTTCCTATTTAGAATGACAGAGAGGGTGGCCCAGGAACTTCATCCTCCAATTTTTCTAGTAATTTTACACTATGGGAGCTTCCAGTATTGACAATGGACATCTTTTGATGCTTGAGGTTCCAGGAATGGTATAAGTCCCCTCCAGTGTACAAGGAAGGCTTTATTCAGCTGCACTAAAAGCACGGTGAAGACAGAGCAGGTGTTCTGGATGTAGAAACCAAGATGGCAGCATAGGTAAACACCGGAGTTAGCTGCCTCGAACAACCACTTCAAAATACAACTAAAAGACGGAGCGGACATCACCCAGAACCACAGGAAGACTGGCTGAGGGGAAATTCTTCAACTAGAAGGAAAGAGAACAGCATACGAGACTCGGAGGAGGCGTATTTATAAATGTGCGGAGGTACGCGCGGAGCGGGCTGGTAGCTGAGGGCGCGGTTGGTGTTTTCAATCGGGAGGGAGTCTCAGATTCTGAGCTCCAGTTCCGGGCAAGTCTCTGGGGACCCAG
>NW_006293525.1:98937-102421 GCF_000327345.1 Myotis davidii | reverse complement strand
AATGGCTAGGGAAGCTCGGGGTAACGTACCCACCTAGAGCGTCTGCATCTCTCCAGCAGCACATTGGCCTGAAATGCAAGTTTTCAATATCGTAGAGGTATTTTAGTGGAAAGAATCATAAGGAATATTCTTTTGGCCTTGTCCATTTTAGTTACTGTTGGTCACTGTAAATGTGTGTTTAAAATTGTTGTAATGTTAATAAAGTTCTCTCAATATGATATTCAAAAAAATCAATAAAATATATTTTTTAAAAAAATGATGGGAGAGAATCATTGATTGGCTGGCTGCCTCTTGCACGCCCACACTGGGGAGCCCTCAACCTGAGCATGTGCCCTGACAGGGCATCAAACCGTGACCTCTTGGTTCATAGGTCCACTGAGCCACGCGGGCCAGGCCCAACAAACTTTCCTTGAAATGTTCCTCAAGCTGCCCCTACACGCATCTCCCAGGGTTGGTCTGGATACCAAGTGGGCCCCCAGCTCTGCGCAGGCACTTGTCTTTAGTGCAGGTCCCAGTTTAGGGTCTAAGATAATATCACTGGCTTTTTTTCTCCAGAGATTTCAGTTGCCTCCCTCTTACACCCCTCCCCCACCCAGTGCTTCTCTTCAAAGGTGGTTTTCCTTTAAGGGCAAAAGGCAAGATATCAGTTACTGCTGTTCCTGGAGAGGCAACGGTGGAGCCAGCACCTTTAGTCCACTTTCCAGAATCGCAGAGAACCTGCCAGACTCCAGTGGGCTCTGCCAAGCTCACTTCCAGGGAAGGGAACATCGGTCACAAGTTGTCTGAAAAGCACCATCTCACCTAAACGGGGGGCATTTAGTTCTTTCCCCATGCATGCTCACATACATACACACATCCACAGTAGCTGAGAAAATATTGAAAGCTCCTGCCCAGAGGTTATGACTTCAGGCACTGCACTAATAGACTCGTGATGTGCAAGATCACATAAGTGGGGATGAGGAAAAAGGTGACACCAAGAAAATAAAGTGGCATTACGCATATTTTAAGTGCATACAGTGGGTGTCATGAACTCTGTACATTGACAGTTGGGTGGCTGTGGGAAGAGCTCAGGAGATTTCTCTCAGTGCAGTGGCAGATGCAATGGCATGGGCACACTCCGCCTATACAAGCTTCCTCGGCACACCGGGAAGTGGCAGTGCCCGCCTGAGCAAGCCCCCTAGAGCCCCTACATAGTACCCTGATCTTTCCTACTATTGGCTGCCCTAAGGATAGTGTAAACTTCTGATTGGTCTGGAATGTTATATATGTTGCTGCACTTACACAATAAATTTAGATCTGCATCACTGAACCTGGTCTCCGGAGTCGGGCATGCTTCGTTAGGACTCCGTCAGCCTCACTCCCGCGGGACTCCCTGCTACATTCTGGCACCCTGGCCTTTAAGCTACTTTAAAAAGGAGACACATGTCTTTTAATATATATACTAATATTTTTATTGATTTCAGAGAGGAAGGGAGAGGGAGAGTGAGATAGAAACGTCAATAATGAGAGAGAATCACTTATCGGCTGCCTCCTGCATGCCCCCTACTGGGGATCCACAACCTGGACATGTGCCCTTGACCAGATTTGAACCCGGGACCCTCCTATCCACTGAGCCAAGCGGGCTAGGGCAGGAGACACATGTCTTGTTACAAGATTCGGTTTCTAATAGTGTAAAGAGAGTACACGGAGAGGGACTCGCGCACTGGGCCCAGAGCGAGGGTGCTACTAGGAAATGTTGATGAACACGTTGTTCATTAGATACAAGACGCTTTGCAGTGATGCGTCTCCAAGTGTCCCTTAAACGCGGCGATGGTGGCTGCCTGTGTGCCGTGCTCTTGTGGTTCCAGCCCCAGGGAAGAACCGTGCTCATTTCCAGCACTTTGCCTTCTGGGGATCACAGAAACAACTGGGATGGGCTCTAACTAGAACCCTCTCTTTGAAGAAAAACGCTCTGAGCAATTCTGCTGGGGTTCGTGTCTCAGGGCCCCGCCCGGAGGAGCGGAGAGCTGCCTCTCTGGCAGGGAGGCCTTGGCGATGGTGTGTCTCCATACAGACCATCGGCACCGCGTGTGCAGCCGCTTGTGACAGTCAGGTGAGCAGCGGTCGCCCGGGGCCTGCCTGGCGTACCTGAGGGTGCTCTGTGAAACCTGGAGTGTCCTGACGTTAAGAACTAAGGAGGTGCGCTCACAAGGAAGGCGCGCACTGGCGTGTGTGCCGGGGAACGGAAGTCTCTGCAGAAATTCTGGTTTATCTCATACAGACACAGAGGAAACATCAGAGCTTTTCATCTTAAAGCAGGCCCATCGTTTTAGCTTAAAAAAATGCAAGCAGCACAGAACTCCTGCCTGCCATAAAGTGCCTCCAAATGCCAACTTTGAGAGACAGTTTCTTGGTTTGCCACGTCTGGGCTGAATTGGTGGTAAATTCTCCCTCAACATTCATGTCCTAACCCCCATACTTCAGAATGTGGCTGGTTTGGAAATTGGGTCTTTAAAGAGATGATTACATTAAAATGAAGTGAGTCAAACCAACAGCTTTTTTATGAAACACCATTTTTACTTGAAAGAACTCCCGGCAGATAAGCTATGATGATTCAGGCTTAGCTATCTGGCACGAATTTTCTCAAATAAACGAAGTGAGGCTTCACTTTAAAGAAATCGACAGGATTGGTGACCCCAAATAACATCGGAGGCCTAAGTGAAAATCAGGATTTTGGAAAATGTCTCTCTGCCACTGTGACATTGACAGCTTCCCGGTGCTTAGACCTGCTATTGGTGGCGATATTAACAAATGTCATTTTAAAATCGTGTTTAATGACGTGTTCAGATCGGGAAGGTCTGGATGATTCAGTGATCCACTATCATCCCAATGACTAGAGCGTGATGCTGCAGAATCACAGAGCATAAGAGACCCACTTCAAAGGGCAAAATAGACCAATGGATTGTAGCAGAACAGAGCACAGAAAGTGCTGAGTTCAGATCCCACACTGCAGCACACCCTGAAGAAACGACCACTTATTATGCTTTGAAATACCATCCCAGCAACACATCTGTAATGATTCGAAAAGATCATTGAAATGCTCCTCCGGCCCAGCCGGCATGGCTCGGGATTGAGCATTGGCTTATGAACCTGGAGGTTAAGGTTTGATTCCTGGTCAGGGCAAATGCCCGGGTTGTGGTTCGATCCCAAGTGGGAGGCATGCAGGAGGGAGCCGATCAATGATTCTCTCTCATCACTGATGTTTCTATCTTTCTCTCTCTCCCTCTTCCTTCCTCTCTGAAATCCTATCTAATAAAAGAGAAACATGATAATTAGCCATACCTCCGCTACCTTTCCCATTGGCTAATCAGGGCGATAAGCAAATTAACTGCCAGCCAAAATGGCGGCCGGCAGCCAGGCACCTTGAAACTAACATGAGGCTTGTTTGCTTCAGTGACAGAGGACTCCATCCTTCCCCGCCGCTGCAGGCCTCTGCGCTGCCACT
>NW_006293525.1:95780-97950 GCF_000327345.1 Myotis davidii | reverse complement strand
TCTGTGTGGAGAGAGTCTTTATAGGGGGTTGGGGCAAGGGGAGGAGAAAGGACTGTGGGCCTTGCCGATTGGCCAGGCGCGAGTCGGTGTCTCATTACACACGATGTACTTCCCTTGACTATCATTGGCCAGTCCAGAGAAATCCTGGGCGTGGCCAGCAGCGGCTCGGCTTCCAGGAAGAAGCTTTGCTGAGCACATGGCCAAGGTAAGATGGAGGGCATAGCCCTTACCCTGGGGCAAGGTGGAGGGCGTAGTCCTCGCCCTTTCAGGTCCCAGACTGGAGGGCACAAGCTGGGCTGAGGAACCCCCCCCACCTCCTGAGTGCACAAATTATTGTACCCGGGCCTCTACTGTATATATATATATATATATAATTTTTAAAAAGCAGCACTCCTCCACTTGTCAGCTCGCCGTTTCTGTGCAGCTGGATTTTCCTCATAAACTTAAACCAGAATATCACAGATGGACGCAGACAGTCATGAGGTCCCAGTGTCCGGAAGAGATCTGCAACGACATTAAACAATGCCATTCAAACAGTTTTTGAAAATGGTTGTTTATCATAAAGACGTCACTTATGTAAACATGTAATGGGTTTATTTGTTTGTTTGTTTGCTTGTTTTTGGTTATCCTCACCTGAGGCTATTTTCTCCATTGTTTTTCAGAGAGAGTGGGAGGGAGGGAGGGGAGAGAGAGAGTGAGAGAGGGAAACATTGATGTGAGAGAGACACATTGATTGGTTGCTTCCCACAAGCACCCAGACTGGGGGCTGGGGGCAAACCCACAACCTATATACATGCCCTGGACCGGGAATAGCAACTCACACCCCTTCATGGTACAGGCTGACGCTCTAACCACTGAACCACACCAGGCAGGGCTGATATTTTTATTTTTAATGCATGAATACACAGATATGTTTTGAAATTTTCCATTAATATTCCAGTAGATTTGCATAGAGAAAACCCATGTAAACAAAACCTCTTTGTAATAATAATTTTGATGAATATAAAGGAGTCCTGAGACCAAAATGTTCAAAACCTGCTGTTGCAGGCCTTCATGGGAACATCACACTATGGAGCATTCATGGAACTGGGTGAGCAAGCCTGTGAGGGTCCTTGGCGAAATGCGTGTGCTCGAAAGGATGGGGAATGAGCCCCGGGAGGTTCAGGCACATGCAGCAGCAGCGAAGATGTTCGGGTCCCACGTCGGGGCATTGCAGGACCCTCCGTACAACCTGGGAGCAAAACCACTGCACCGGGGACTTCCCTCCACTACAGGGGGCGCATCGTGCTCGATGGCCACGGGCTCCATAGTCCATGTACCCAGTGGGCATGGCAAGGCTGCCAGCTTTGTTTGGGACGAGAGCAGGAAAGGACTCTGAGTCCTGGAGACGTGGCCAGCCTCCTGGAGCTGGGTGCTCCTGTGCTGGGAAGAGCCTCCGTGTAGGTCTGAGGGTGAACCCGGTAAGAGAGTCACAGCATGGACTCCTAGGTTCTGGCTCCAGGTTAGGCCACCGCACAGAAAACACGGCGCCATTGGCAAAGCCGCTGGTGGTGTGCCCAGGCCGCAGTGGAGGCCGAGCACCTGCGCCTGAGACTCAGGTGACAATGCAATGAGATGAGCCACCCCCACCTGGGTGCTTGAGGCCGCCCGCGCCCCCGCCCCCCATGGATGGGCTCCGGGGGGCAGAGGCGAATGGCAGTGGTCGCAGCAGAGCCGGGTCCAGGAAGCTCCACAAGCAGGATGCCCAGGCCACCCGGCCCGTCCACCGTGAGACACCCGGCCCTCAGCTCCAAGCTGAAAGGGCACAAGACAAGCTGGGAGCAGTTCCGGGGGCCAGTGGGGTCGGGGGTGGGGGGCTGGCCCAGACACAGGACAGCTGCTGCTGCTGCATCAGGGCCCCTCGGGGGTCACCTCATATGTGGCCCAAAGCAGGGCCACATCAACCTGCAGGCAGCCCTGGAGGGAGGAGTATCGGGAAGATGGAGGGCCGTGAGGGTGGTGTGTGGATGAACCAAAGGGAATAGGCATAAAATACCTTTAAAAAATCACTTTCAACATCCGCAGGGAGCATTCCACTGAACAGAACACTGAGGACAGAATGGCTGAGCAGCGGGGACAGCAGCCCGCCACAGCCCCCCTCTCGCTGTGCCGCCGTGGCCCAGGGACCGCA
>NW_006293525.1:83022-95647 GCF_000327345.1 Myotis davidii | reverse complement strand
GCCACCCTGGCCCGGGGCCCAGCCCGCCACAGCCCCCCTCGTGCTGGGCCGCCGTGGCCCGGGGAGCAGCCCAGGTCCCCTCTCTTTGTCTTCATTTTCTAACTCGGTGGGTGAAAAGTAGCAGAGCCTTCAAAGCTGGTGAGAGCGAGGTGAGCGGAGCTTCTTATTCGTGGCCGAAGTAGTGAAAGACGCTGGTGGAAATAGGAAATAATCTAGCAGGTCTATTAGAATGAACAGGGTGCATGTGCCGTGATTCGGCAATTCTCCTCTGAGGCTCGGGATTCAATCTGACAGGAATAAAAGCCTCAGTTCTTCATTGTAGGACAAAGCTGTTCATTGCAGTTTTGTTTGTGGTGGCGGAAACTAGACCTGTCCTTACAGGTGGCACACAGGTTATGGTTCCACAAATTAGAGCCATGATACGGAATGCATAAAAGTTATTTTAGTTATTTATTTTTTAAAAAATATGTTTTTATTGATTGTTTAGAGACAGAGGAAGGGAGAGGGAGCGAGTGAGAGAGATGCATCTATTGGCTGCCTCCTGCGTGCCCTCTACTGGGGATCGAGTCTGCAAACCAGGCATGTGCCCTGACTGGGAATCTAATCTGTGACCTCTTGGCTCATAAGATGACACTCAACCCACTGAGCCACATTGGCCAGGGCATAACATGTTTTTTAAGTTAGATACATCCACATCGACATGGAGGCACGCCATGCTGTAAGTGGGAGCTAATTGTGTAACTACATTTTTGAAATTGAAGGGGACGGAGACCTTCCAGATTCTGTTCTGCGTGCCTGTATCCGTAGGGGAAGGTTCAGAAGGGATGCATATTTCCCTTCCTAAGAGAAAGCCTCCTTTACCCGGGTCATTGGCACCTCACGTCGGTACTTGTTAAGGGATAAGAAACGGAGAGGCGGCCTCCACTGGGGCCACCGGGGGACACAGAGCCTCTCTTACCCCCAGGGACGGTGTGAGAACAGGCACCGGCCCCTCCAGGACTTGGAGCCCTGAGAGCGGGTGCCGAGTGGGAGAAGCGGCCGTCTATCTATCCCAGTGGCTTGGATGCCGGCAGCACCCGCTGCCCCGGTAATTTTCCTCTCCTGCCGACAGCTGTCCTTCCCGTCCACGCTGCATCTCCAGTCCTGCATTTGGAGGCTGGTTTCTCTGCAGCCACGTTCGAAAGCGTGACGGGCTGCCTTTTTTGACTCACACGCCGTCCCCGTCCCCACGGGGAGCTGCTCCTGCGGTCACGGGGAAGCCAGGCCGGGGCCGGTTGGGACTTGATCCGGTGGGAATGCTCAAAGCTTTTGGAGGCTCTAATACAGAGGCGGCATCTACCGGGAGAGAGAAGGCGGGGAGAGGCTCCCGGGGTGCACGCAGAGGGGATGAGACGGAGCCGCGGGAGTTAGAGGCCAGTTTCTCCGCTGGGACCAGCGTGCACACGCAGGTGAGTCTGTGCCCCGCAGACCCTGATGCTAGGTCTCACCAGGGAAGCAGAGGAACCGGACGTGTGAGAGTGCGTTAGAGCGGCTGAGCCCAACTCTTTTCGGGAGCTGAGGTTTCTGGTCGGGCTTGGAGTCAGAGGGGAAGAGGAAAGGAGAGTGGGGACATGCACCAGTCCCACCCTGAGGGGGTGGCCTCCAGAACACACTATAGGACCTTAACGCACCCCGGCCCAGGAGGTGGAGAGGCTATAGGGGGACCCAGCCACTGCCCCAGACACAGCCCTGCACCAGCCTTTGGACATAAAAAGAAAATGCTTTCCAAACCTTGCATAAATGCCCCCATTGGTTTATGCTAACCCCAAGGATGCAGGGAAGAGAATTCTGGGAAATGTAGTTCCTACTTAGCTAAATCAAGACAATTCCACCAAGGCCCACCCTTTGCCAATTTAGCATCTGTAGACACTGCTCTTAACCTTCTTAAACTTCCAAACAAGAACAGCAGCAAACCGTGCTCCCACCGTCTAAACGGCCGCTGAGAACATGCTCAACTCTCCCCCAGTGGATACAAAGGCCCTTCGTTCAACAGTAGATGATTCCTGTTCTAAGTGAGTCACATCTCACCTTTCATCTGGAAACTAGATGCTGACATAGGTCAACTGCACAAAATGTCGGTTGACACATAAATACATTCATGTCAAAGGAAGGAAGAAATACTCGCAACTACCACAGTCTCGGTTCTGCAACTGGTCACGTGGTCGTAGCTGGGCTTCAGAACCACTTCCTCCTGTGATCCAGTCCCTGGCGCTGTGCCCTGAGCAAGCACCTTGGCCGGGCACAGGTCGTCGTGGCTTCCGCTGGCTTCTGTCACGGGGCTTGGCACTGCTAATGATCCCTACGTTCCAGATAGAGTGTAGGCTTGTGAGAAGGAGAAGGCACAGGTCGGCTACGGAATCGGAGAGCAGCAGGCCAGGTGCGTGATACAAGGACAGAGGCCCCCGGGGAGCATGGAAGTGGCAGTGCAAATACGTAAGAATGTTTCTGCCAATAAAAACGAATATCTTTGCAAAAAATGAATATCTTAATGAAACGTTTAATTATTATGAACCACATTATGATGGCAGGATGCAAGGTGAAACAGTCGTGTATCCAACATCAAATTCTCCTGAGTTAAACCTTCCTTGAGCTTGTTGTACTTGACCAACTCCAACTTCTTCACGTCTCCTACCTTAGCACTAAAGAATAATACTGAGTTAAGCAAGGCGGGAGAGAGAGAGTCGGGGCGGGGGCGGGGGGGAAATTGGGGAGAAAGTATGGAGAAAGGGAGAAAAGAAGATTCTTGACATAGGTCAGCTCAAGATCCTGACAGCCCTGGCCAGTGTGGCTCAGTTGGTTGAGCATCGTCCCATATACTGAGGGTTCACTAGTTCAATTCCCAGTCAGGGCACAGGCCCAGGTTTCAGGCTTGATACCCAGTATGGGGAGTGTAGGGGGCAGCAGATCCATATTTCTCCCTCTCTAAAATCAATAAAAATGTATTAAATGATGAAAAAAAAAAGGATCCTGACAAAGTCTCTCATTTTTATTTGCAGTTTTGGGTCTTTTCTTAGCAGTAAGAAAGCTGGAATTAATACTTTTATATCTGAAAATATTTGGTTCAGGATGTAAGTGATCGTCCCTAAGATGGATTCTGAGAAAGGACCGCCTGGAATAGCATACTGAGGGGAGTGGGCAGAATCGATGGGTTGATTTTTCAAGTGTGCTCATCTCTGATGAATATGCAAATGCCACTGCCGAGGAAGGCACAAAGAAGCTTTTCCCTCGGATTCAGTGGACACAGTGTAGAGAAATGGCATGAAATGCATAAATTATGGAGCCTAAGTAGCATATTGAAGTTCTGTTTGGATGATGCCACTATACACATATTCCCTGAGATGCTGACCATTTTCTGTAGAAATGGAACGTGGAGCTCAACACAACCCATGTATTCCTCTGATGTTTTTATGCTTCTATGAAAGTTCTCATGGCTGCTGCAAATTCTCCCCCTTAGAAATGTATTAGGATTACCTGGAACTCTATTACATCATGTCATCACTAAGCTGGCTGCCCGGGCAAAGTGCTATAAAAATACATCGTTTGTTTTCACGGAGCTTGTTTTTTGCTTTCCAAGGTCTTCTTTCCTTTCTCTCCGCAGTCTGGAACAGGCTGTTTATTCCACGTGAGCGTGTGAGTGACCCCGAAGCAAGACAAACACCATTACCCTCCCATTCACCCCGAAGAGTTTTCCTGATATTGCAATTGAAGTAGCAGGAAGTCAGGGCCACCCAAGGAAAGCGTGCCATGGCTTCTTTCCTGCGATGTCCTATTGGTTCACCCGGTGGCCTCCATGTTTCCCACACAGATACTGTTATCACCCATCTTTGTCTTTCTAAGGGGCAGTGTTTTTAAGTTAAAAAATAAAAAAGAACTGATTTATAACTGAGGAAAGAATGACTTGTGAACCCTACTCAGAAAATAAGAGTATTAGGCCCTGGCCAGGTGGCTCTCTTAGTGGAGTGTCATCCTCATACACCAAAAGGTTGTGGCTTCGATCCCTGGTCAGGGCACATATGGGAGATGATCAATTGATATCTCTCTCTCGTCAATAAAAACATATCCTCGGGTAGGGATTTTTAAAAAATTATATTTTAGTAATTTAAAAAAAAATGTGTCTTTAGAATTGAGTGACACCCTTTTAGGTTCACAGTCTCTAAATTTGTTCTAAAGTTCAAGTTCAAATTCTTGGTCCTGTAGAAGACAGACAGACAGACAGAGAGAAAGAGAGAGAGAGAGGTGTATTTGCACTTACTTAAGGAACCACAGACATAATTTTGCAACCATTTTCTGCTGTGAACAAATGTTCACAGGAAAAGTTACTGCATGTTGAAATGTCTGTCTTTTATTTGTAATAGAAAAGGTTTTTATTAATATTTTGGGAACATGTTCCTAAAATCCTTTTATTTATTTCAATAGACACTGGCTTGTTTCAGTCGTTTTAGAATGGGGCTCATCTTTTTGTCCATGAGATCACTACACAATAGGCATTTATATTTGAGAGACCACGGCCGAATTGTGCTAAAACTATTCATTTTCACCTGTGCGGTGCTATACGCCTCCAATTAGACAGCTCCACCAACGCGGCAGCTGGCGCCAGCCCCCCGCGTATCGCAAACTGCAGAACGATTATTTGGGGACGCTTCCTAATTACACGAGATGAAAATGTTGGCAGCCAGGAGATACCGGCTTTCCAAGATTTGCCGGAAATTTTAATGAAAGTGCCACAAACATGTTACTTAGGATGGTTGTTTGCACTTAATATGAGGCGGTGTTCTCTCTGGATTTCAAAGTCTGGACTAATTAATTAGCCCTAATCCCCGTCTTCCTGCCGGTCAAGCACTCAGACGGCCTGGCGGGATCGGAGTTATCACAGGGAAGGAGGAGGAGTGCCCCTGGGGTCGGAGGCCGGGCTAGTTAACACCTGTTGGGTTAGTCTTGGTTTCTCCCACACCTGAGCCTGTGACCCTGGAGGCCCTGAGCCAGCACACCAGGGCCTTCCGTGTAAAATGAAGTCCCACTGGCGGTGTGCACACCAGCAGGGCTCTGTTGAGGCTGCAGCAGCCCTTCAGAAGTCAGAGCCCTGTACACCACGCTGCCAGAAATACTCCCTCTCTGGCCCTTCACAGAATAAGTTTACTGCCCCTGACTTAACGTCTGCCAACCTGCTTTCCCATTTGTGAAATGAAACGCAACAGTCACAAAGCAGCAACTTCGTGAGAAGAGGCACGTTTTTTGTTGTTGTTGTCTTTTTTAAAATCTTCATCCTAGGATATGTTTTGATTTTTAGAGAGGGAGGAAGGGAGAGAGAAACATAGATCGCCTGCATCCTGCACGCCCCCTACTGGGGACTGAGCCCGCAATCTGGACATGTGCTCTGACCAGGAATCGGATGGGCAACCCTTGGTGCTGGGAGGGAGTAGCTCCATGGACCGAGCCACGCCAGCGAGGGCGGCTTTCTGGAATTTAAATATAAACACTGACATGAAGTCAAGCGGCCACATTTCAGGGTCCCTCC
The DNA here is from genome assembly GCF_000327345.1 of Myotis davidii. Taxonomy (NCBI): domain Eukaryota; kingdom Metazoa; phylum Chordata; class Mammalia; order Chiroptera; family Vespertilionidae; genus Myotis; species Myotis davidii. Next base: position 90,093 of record NW_006293525.1, on the reverse strand, counting down.
AGCCCTGATTGTTCTCTGTGCCTGGAAAGGGTTCCCAGGTGCCTCACACCAGCGTGATGCTGGTTTGAGATGGACACTCTCACTTGGGGGGCTCGGTCATCCTTGAGCCAGGCCATATAAATTGTTTAAAACCATAAATAGAATAGACCAAAGGAATTCTCGCTCATGGTGCTGGAGGTGTTTCATGAAATGGGTGTCAGAGCTTGGGCAGAGGCTGAGGAGAACAGACCTGGGCAGGCCGCTACGGGAGAGGGGCGTTCAGGGGGCGAGGCCGCCAGCTGCGCAGGCCGTGGAGGTGAGGACGCCTGGACGTGTGTGCGGAAAGCCAAGTGGCCGGCTTGACGGGAAGAGCTTGGGTGAAGGGCTGTGGCAGGATGAGCCCGGGGTGGCGGGTGGCAGAGCAGCAGGAGGTCATGGAGCTCACAGATGGCTGATGGGATTGAACCCGCTTCTGCAGGCAGGAGAAGCTTCCGGAACTTTGGGGCGAGGGCAGGAAGCATTGTCGGGCTTGTATGAGGCTTCTGGGTCCTGTGGAGCTAGGGCGACTTTGCCTGCTGTAGACCAAACAGGGCCAACATTTCCCAAAGGGGCCTGAGAGCCCAGCTTCCACGGCCTCAGTGTCAGCCAGTACATGGCGTTCTACTGTGTAAGTGGGTAATTCCCTTATTTTCTATTTGTCAGTTACAGTTGGCATTCAATATTATTTTGATTATTTTCAGGGGAAAATACTATATAGCTACAATGAAAGGAAACTTTCTGAAATTATCACTAGGTGTAAATTGCTCAATAAAACGTTCAGTTTTTCTTCAGGTTTGGGTATCTTCAGTTATAGGGTATCTTTTAACCTTGTGCTCAGTGGTAGAGTGTCAGCCACCTAACGAAGGATCTGGGGTTCAATTCCTAGTCAAGGGCAGGTTTGGTCCGCTGTCCTGGTCGAGGTGCCTGCAGGAGGCAACCAATCAATGTGTCTCTCTCACATTGATGTTTCTCTCTCTCTCTCTCTCTCTCTCCCCTTCCCTCCCTCCCTCCCTCCCATCCTCCTTTTCACACTCTCTAAAAATCAATAGAAAAAATATCCTCAGGTGAGGATTAACAAAATAAATAAATTAATTAATTAAGGACATATCCATTGAGTTCTAATTTGATAAAAATTATTGAATCCCAGCCCAAGTTTTCACATCCCATGCTTTAAACAAGTGGGAATAGCCTCTTGCGTGCGTGTGTCTGACTTTTCACCTGAAATTCCCTTCTCTCAGTCCTGTTCCGGGCGCTGGTCAGGAGGCGATACGTGAACAACCTGGCAATGTCCCTCGTCATAAGCTTTTCAATTATTGAAAATTAGCTAACTCCCCATAGAAGAGAAATCATTAAATATATAGTAAATAATGAGGTTAATTAACTTAACCCTTCTAATTAGGAAACTAATTAAATCAGAAAATTAAAACTGACACAAGACATTAAAATCAGGAAGTTCTGAGCTTAGATCTAAAAACCATCTCTTGGCCTTTGACTGATTCCAAAAGAGAAATACCACAGAAATGCCAGGCCGTGGGCTCTCGGCCTGTGCAGTCACATTCCCACTCCACAAACCTCCTTCTCAGAGCTTACCTTCCCTCCATCCATTACATCTGAAATTAAACTGTTCATTTTCATTTGGGGGGAGTAGTTGTCGGTTTATGTTTTCTTAAATTTTATTTTTTCAATTACAGTTTACAGTCAACATTATTTTTTATTAGTTTCAGGTGTAAAGCATAGTGGGTAGACACCTTTTAATTTTTTTATTTTATTTTATTTTTTTTAAAGAATGAATGAAGGTAATCCAAACAGATGGATTTGGCCAAAGTTCTGCTGGTCATTGAATTCTCTGGGCCCGAGTGCTCATCCTCAGTATATTCTGTGAAAGGATTGAGCCTGACTCAATGTCTTACAGGTGCAAACAGACCAGGAAGCTGGAGGTGGGGGGCTGTTCAAGTCTTTGTCAGTCTCACATCGTCTAGAGCAGTGGTCAGCAAATTGCGGCCCCTTGAGTGTGGCTCTTCCACAAAATACCATGTGCGGGCGCGCACGTACAGTGGTATTGAAACTTCGTGGCCACACTCAAGGGGCCAAAGAGCAGCATGTGGCTCGCGAGCCGCAGTTTGCCGACCACTGGTCTAGAGTCTAGTAGACCCAGGTCCCGGCTCAGGATCTTCACTCATTCATTGGTGAACTATCTGAGATCAAATTAAGGATATATTTTGCAAAAAAGCCCAACTCTCTTTACAACCCTATACTGTGATGCCTGTCACCATTTGCTTTGGATATAAATGTCTTTCCTCTGGGAAAAGTCTCAGAGTAAACACGGAATAGAGAATAAGGCTGACGTGCTGTGTGCCATTGGCAATGGTGGTTCTAAGCTTAAAAATATCTAAGCAGGTATCCTGCTAGAAGCTTTCAGCCCGTCCAACCTTTTTACGTGTTCCCACTCTCCGTGCAATGGACAAGAGCCTGGGCACCATGGCCAGGCCCTTCTGTGTCCACTTTGGGCAGGTGAGCCAACGTGGACTCCCCAAACCCAGCACCAGAATCATTTTGCTAGAGAGATCTCTGATAGGCACTTGATCTCACCTGCAGAAAGGTGAGCAGCCCCAAATGTCAGGGCACGTGCTCTAGGATGGACATCCGGGACCTGCACCGGTGAGCACTGGCAGGTGAGTATGGCCAGCCTGATCACGGTGGTACACAGCCAGCAGGGGCTGCTGGGGCACCATTCCACCCCCCAAGTTTGAATGCTCCACTCCATAAACAAAGGCACTCTGATCCCTTGGCCTAATAAGGCTGCTGGTACTTGACATCCAAGGGTCAGTATGATTCCTAATGATAATCTTATTTTCACCACTTCAAAGGTCACAAAGGCAGCCACAGGGCCGGCCTATGGGATCTGCTAAGCTCTTCCCCTCCAATGACCACGGGTTATTCTACACCTCCAGCCCTACAGCCACTCTGCTGGATGCCTGGACCTGCGTGCCCTGCCTGCGAGGACCTTCTCTAAGCCTCTGCTGCATTAGGATGCACTCCCCAGGCTTAGGCTTGTGTATCCACAATCGGTGAGTCTTCCCAGGGCAGACATGATAACTTATTTCAGAGGAAACAGTTCTCAATGTCCCCACCAGTGCCCCGTGTCCCTTGGGTTAGTTAGGGCAACCGGGGGAGCAGCGCACTCAAATCAGGATCATCTGAGAAAGCTGGCGTTGAAGGGGCGGCTGACAGAGGCATGCAGGATGCCTAGCCTGGGCCCACAGGGCTGAGAGGAAGGATGAGCAGAACCTGGAAGGCAGATGAGCGCTGCATGAAACAGGTGACTTAGGCAGCTCAAGGCAAACTGGTAGGAACTGGGAAATAAACACCCTGACCGCCTCTTCTCCTTCCTCACCTCTCCATCTGCTGGGGTTCCCCATCCACTAAATTCAACCGGAAGCCTGAGTACAAGGGCGTCTGTTGATATAAGCCAGGCTGGGCAGCAGCCGGGGACTGAGGCCAGGTAAAGGGTGGGTCTGAGGGTGGAGAGACAGAGGAAGGCCCAGCATGTCCATGACAGGCCTCAGTAAATACCTGATTGCTTTTTATGAAGAACCTATTCGTCCTTTCCAATAACCCCAAGTCCAACAATTATCTATGGAGTAGCTATGTGAAAGCATGATTTTTTGAAATAATCTTTAAGACTTTTTAATTTTACATTATATTGCATTCTCTAATTTTAATTTGTAGATGTAGATTATTTTTTTTTTGAAAACTAAAAATGGCAGAAATTACCAAGATGACCTCCATCTCACATCCTTTCCCTGAACACATAGGAAGACTACATTTCCCAGCCTCCCTTGCAGTTTATGTTGGTATCATGAGACAAGTTCTAGCCAATGAAAGTGGCTGGACAGGGACATAACGCCATTCTTTTTCTAGACTTGGCTGAGAACCTCCAGAATGGTATTTCTCCGTGCTTTCTCCCCGTGTGCACAGCTGGAAGCAAATGGCTCTCTGTCAGAAGACCTCAGTGCCCACTCAGAGGAAAGCTGAGCAAGCCACCAAGTTGTGTGCAAGGAAGTTTCAATGTTTTAATCCAATGAAATATGTAGTTTGGCCCAACATCATCTTAAACCAGGTTTCTCAGCAGCAGCACTGGTGACATTTGCACGGGGTACATGGTGTGGGGCTGCCCTGTGCATCACAGGTCAGAACCTTCCTGGCCTCGACTAGATGCCAGCAGCACCCTCGCCCCTCCAGTTATGACAACCAATGTCTGCAGACGTTGCCAATCCCCCCTGGGAGGCAAAACTGCCCATAGTTGAGAACTGCTGATGTAAGCCTTCTGGATAGGTGCCAGGTGGGGGGTAGGCATGGGACAGTTCGCCCGAGAGCATGGAACTGCACAATACGTTACATAGGTGCTTATTTTAAGATGACTGCTTCATTGCAGCACTGTAACTGTTAAATTGGAAACAGCAAAGGTGTGACAATACAGAATTGGTTGAATTAAGGTACATTAAAGATGGAGCATTCTGTACCCATTAAAGATATAGACCTAACATTTGGAAGGACATGGAAGGACATTCTTGTTTAGCAATGACAGAAGAGTGTGTGTGGTATAATTTCTTTTTAAAAAATGTTTTTATTGATTAGAGAGAGGGGGAGGAGAGAAACAAAACATCAATGGGCTGCCTCCCATACATACCCCACCCAGGGGATTGAACCCGAAACCTGGGCATGTGCCCTGATCAGAATCAAACCAGTGACCTTTCAGTATAAGAGGGATGATGCTCCAACCAACCAAGCCACACACCCCCGGCTGACCTCAGGCCTGTTTGTGCCTCTAAGTTAGGTGTTCTTCCCTTTCATGAAAAGGTTAAACATTGTAGTCTATAAAGTCAAATTAAAGGTTACGAAACATAGAGCATGTCTATCTCCCTGGGTGTGTGACGAGCTGAATGGAACACATGAGAACAAGACTGAGATGGCTTTCAGAAAGGCCTTTGGCAATACCTAACTAACTGCCCAAATTCCCACCGGGTGGTACAAGTTAGGTTAAACAGTCTCAATCTACTTTTGCTTTTTCTAAATATCACACTCCACCCCGCAGCCTTGGATGATCTAATTTTGCAAAATACAAACTAAGATGCGGGAAGAGACTGGACAATAATCGTGCACCTATGGATGAGGACAGTGGGTGGGGAGTGAGGGAGAGGGGTGGGGACTGAGTGGAGGGGAGCTATGGGGGGAAAAAGAGGAACAACTGTAATAATCTGAACAATAAAGATTTAATTAAAAAAATCATTGACGAGAAACACCTTATTCGTGAATAATACACAGCAGTTTCACTGTGGCAGTTTTCCCTGTAATTCTGTGAAAGGACAGTTTAGATCACAGACACGGACCTGTGCTGACAGTGATTTTTATGGGTCGTGGTGCTGATTTTAAAACGTTGAATTGCCATCGTTAAGCCTTCTGGTGAGTGGGTGATTCTTCATGTCATGGGGTCAGTTTTGCAGACTTCCTCAGAACACCCATTCTGCCCATGAAATTCAGTTTCACCTGAAGATGCTTATTTTTCATCTCTGGCAAAGTTGCTGTGTTCGCTATACCCTACGGAATGTTTTCTTGGTGTGAATCTGCCCCAGGCCTTCCTGGAGCCGGTGCCAGGAGGCCACCATGTTCCACACCATCCCTGCCCAGTTCAATGTGCGCTATACAATTTCTGACAGGTTGATGAATTTTTATCTTATTTTTTGTTAATTCTCACCTGAGAGTATTTTTTCCATTGATTTTCAGAGAGTGGGAGGGAGGGAGGGAAGGAGGGGGAGAGAGAGGAAAGGAGAGAGACAGCGATGTGAGAGAGACACATCGATTGGTTGTCTCCCACACCTGCAATGCAGGTACATGCCCTTGACGGGGAATCGAACCCGAGACCCTTCGGTGAGCAGGCCGACGCTCTAACCACTGAGACAGCAAATTTCTTAGTCCCAGAATCTGCTTTACAGTTATCAGCAGTAACAGCAGGGTGAACGTGGCCTGCTGAAAGTTCCTTTTTAACTAACGGAATAAAGTACCAGTTGAGGTCTGCTTTACGTTTTTAATATAAACTGACATGCTTAGTTCATGTTTAACCAAAGAAGAAAAGAGCTAAACAAGTGCTCCAACACAGGCCGACTAATTTCAGTTCTGTATTTAGAACTAATTTGTCCTGGCCGATGTGACTCAGTTGGTTTGGCGGCAACTGGTGCACCGAGAGATGTGGGGTTCGACTCAAGTCAGGGCACATGGGGGGTGAGTAGGAGGCGGCTGATTGATGCTTCTATCTCATCGTTTCTCTCCCTCTCCCTTCCTAAGAAAATCAATAAAAACACGTTTTTTAAAAAAGAACTAACTACACTAAATGTTTATGTTATAATGGTCAATATCAAATATATTGTGTATTTAAAGGAAGGAGAATTCTTATTCAGGCATGCACTCAATGTTTTAATTATCTGTAAAAGGAATGTGTTAGCTTTTGAATAATGCTATTTCACACTGTACAAAAGACAAAATTAGGATGATAAAACGTAATTGTAAAGGGCTCACTTTCTGCCCATACAAAACCTCTCGGTACACACGCAGCAGGAGGGCGGTCACGCCTCCCGCACCTGTTGGGGCCAGCGCACCGATGGCTGAGCCCGCACGGCACCTTCGAACTTCTCTGTGGTCGGACTGCAACGATAACGCATTAATGTCACGAGAGTGCCACGGTAACGCTCTCGAAATACTTTCCCTATTTCCTGAAAATATATTTTTATTGATTTCAGAGAAGGAGGGAGAGAGAGAAACATCAACGATGAGAGAGAACCATTAACCGCGGCCTCCTGCACGCCCCGCGCTGGGGAGGGAGCCCGCCACCCGGGCATGAGCCCTTGACTAGAATCGAACCGTGACCTCCTGGTTCATAGGTCAACGCTCAACCATGAAGCCACCCAGCTGGTCACTGAGGGAAACTTTGCGGGGAGAGGCTGGTCAATGAAACGGGGGTGGGGGAGAGGGAGGAGGGAGAGGGAGGGAGAGCGTGGA
>NW_006293525.1:46962-81672 GCF_000327345.1 Myotis davidii | reverse complement strand
AGCTGTCATCTGCGCACCCGCGGAGTGCTCCGTTCACCAGCGAAGGCGAATTCCTGCATGTTCCTAACTGGGTGGACTGTACCGTAAGTGTAGGAAATACCCGCTCGGTACCATCCACACCCGCCCTTTAAAACTTTCTAGTGTGGGCTCGTGTGAAAGTCTCTGGCTTTTCCTAAGCTTTTTCTCAGTGAGGCATCTGTTTGAAGGCCAGCCTGACCCTGCGGGGGAATCAGTCTTAGTTGAGTACCCTCTTCGGGTTAATCTGATTCTCTCTTCTTTATCTATGCAGTTGTGTGGCCCGGGGTCTCCTCCCCAGTGAGGGCCACGCCTGGAGGGAGGGCGGGGGAGCCGGGGAAGGTGCGGGCTGAGCTTAGCAAAGGCACGTACTTCGTGGGCGTAGAAGGAGAGTTGTTGTAGAAGGCACTGGGGTCTTGGCGTTCCCGAGGCTTGTGCTTGGTGTCTTACTAACCAGACTCCCCAGGCGGTACTTCCCTGCACCTTTAGCGTGAAGAGACTTTGGCTTTGAATGTAAACATAAGCAGGCTCTGAACCTGTGACAACGTTAGCATTTTCCAGTGCTGATAGCTCGCCTTTCTTTCACGGTTCTTCACCTTCTACTTCTCACCCCCATCGCATTTAGGACTTGAACCCCATGCTGCTTAAACCCTGGAGCAACTTATGTTGAACCATATTTGCTCAACGGTGTAAGTCAGATCTAAGTGCTTAAAAATGTTCACAAACCACTTGGATCTGCAACAGTTGACTTCCTAAAAAGTATAGAGCCAGAGCCTCCGATTGTCTGGGTCCCATAAATACGGACTCAGAGAGTTGACACGAACATCCAGTGCATGTCAGGCATGGCGCTGGGTCCGGGTGTAACAGATGCGGTGGGCGGTGGCACACCTGAGGGTGTTAACGTAGGCTGCTGGGTGCCGGGGTGCCCAGGGGAAGGACCACTGAAAGGTTTCCGGTGGCGTCCTTTCCCACGGGTTCTTCACTCCGGGTGAAAGATCATGCCCTTCGGGGGGACCTGTGCTGAGGAGAGGAGCCATCCGTGTGTTTGGGAGACGCCGGACGATGGGCGGACCCGGAGCAGAGGGAGCAGAGGTGCCTGTCAGGCCGCGGTGGGCATTGTGGAGACTGGACAGGCTGGCGCCTTGGGCATCCTCAGAGTCCACGTGAGCCTGCAGGCGTCGGCAGTGAAGCTGTTGGCAGACGCTGGGCAGCAGTGAGGGTGTGAAACCCAAAAGGCTGCCTATTGTTTCAAGAAATCAGGCATCAAAAGGAAGCAGAGAAGGGCCAGGGCACGGGTCTGCGTTTGTGCATGTGCATGTATGCAAGACGTGGCACTTGGTACTTTGTAGGCAGGAGGCAGAGGGTGAAGTTTCCAGACTCTTGGAAAAGGCAGTAGGGTCTGGAGCAGAATGGAGGCATTTTCCGTGAGGCGGGTTGAGCGCAAGTGAAGCTAAAGATACTTGGAGGCCCAGGGGAGGGAGAAAGGTGAGCTGGTTTGTGGCTGGTGACTGTGGTGCTTTCATTCATGAAACAAGTACTGGCGGCTGTTCAGTCCTATTGATGGTCGGTAACGTATCCTAAAGAGGTTGTCCCTGTTGTGGGTAAACTCAGCTGTGTGGGCTCCATAGCCCTGGTGGTGGGGCACACTTGGAGCTGCACCTGCCTCCCCTGGGTCCTGAGGTCTCTGCTGCAGGTGTTGCCCCCCCTTCCCCCCCAGCTCTGGCTGTCGCCTCACTAATCTAAACTTCCTTCTTTTCCGGTCCCCACCCCGCCCTGTGCTCCGCCCTCTGTGCTGGTCTTGTGGTTCCCAGCTCTTCATTCTTTCCTCCTGTGCCTACACCCCTTGCATTCACTATGTCCTGCTAGGTCTCTCACACGTGTCTTCTTCCTCCCCTGGCGACATTCCTTTAGGTCACGTGCCTGCCTCGTCACCTGGTTATTGCAGCCACTCCTCCCAGGTCACCTGGCTCATCATGGAGCCAACCCAGTCCATTCTTTGACACTGACAGTCAATCTTTCTAGAAAACCTGATCATGACTTACCTGCTCCCAGCCCTCCTGCCTTCCCTGAGAATAAAACTGCGTACACACAAGAGCATGTGCGCAGTGCATTTGTGCCCACCCAGCCCTTGGGAACACTGCTCTCCCCACAGCAGCATTGGCTTTGCCTCCTTAACCCTTTGAGTGCTGACCAATATCCTAGGAACTATGCTAAAATTGCCAAGGCATTTTTGCTGATTTTACAGCAGTTTAGGAAAAAAATTATGAATCGCAAGTAAATGAAGTTACGTATTCAAAAACTTAAGGAAACCTTTATTACATTGACATATTTAGCAATATCATCATCACTAATAAAAACAGACTTAGAACTGGACGCCATTTCGAAGCTTTGGTAGCACTCCCGGCACTTTGGTGAAAGACAGGAGGAGTGCGATTGCACTCCCCAGCACTCAAAGGGTTAATTGCTTTAAATTCACAAGGATTCCGCTCGTGTCCAGTGAGTCCTCACCTTCGTCAATAGGTTCTTGGACCTGCAGCAAAAGGACACGTCACAAAATCAGGTTTAGCACGGGCCCATTGACAGAAACCGGAGTTCGGTTCCTGTGACGTCCAGTCAGGCACCTGCTGTGTCCCTTCCCGGGCCTTTCCCATTGGCGGTGACCACGCATCGCCAAGCCAGACCAGATCTCCAGTGCACGGGGCAGTGCACTAAGTGTCCGTCAGTCCTCTGTCTTCCGCGCTGATACCCTGTGGCACCTGCTCACAGTAGCCTCCCTGCTCACTTGTCAGTGAGCCCAGAGTTGCTGCTTTTCATTGTCCCCTAATGTTTCATTGACTATAACAGAGTAAAAGGTGTGTGTGGAGAACAAGGTGTGTTTTTAATTAGAATGTTCATGTTCACACTAATTTGTACAAACCAAGAATGAAATGCAGAATTTTAATGTGTGTGGTTTTTTTTAAAGGTTATTCAGCTTCTAAAGGCTGGGAAGGCTAAGGAAGTGTCCTACAACGCACTGGCCTCGCACATCATCTCAGAGGACGGGGACAACCCGGAGGTCGGGGAGGCCCGGGAAGTCTTTGATTTACCTGTTGTGAAGGTCGGTAGCAAATACTTTGTACTACCCTCTGGAATGAAATTGTATGTAGGCAACACCCCATGATTTGTAGTGTATGTGTACATTGGGCCCAGCGACACCCATGCTGGAGGAAGCAGTCAGATCGCCACCTGTGACTGTGACCACAGACTGTCTTCAGGGGTCCTTTCCAGAGAGTCGGCTTCCTTCCGGGGCCCTTCCTGCAGCCTGAGGATACCCCTTCACAGTTGTCCCCCTCCCCTGTCCACCATCGCCCACCGAGTCCTGGTACCCTGCATTGCCCCCTGGCTTTGAGCATCCTCGGGACACGTCAAAGGAATACCTAGCAACTGGGTGTCTGAGCAGACCTGAGGGGCTCTGGGTGCTGCTGCTGAGAATGGCCCGGCTCATGTGAAGGCGTTCTGAATGCAGGAGGGTCAAAGTAGGGTCACCGATGTAGGTTCCTGATCCAGCTTAACTGAATTCCTGGGAGTTTGACTAGAGTCACACCATGTGAAGGTTCGCTGGCAAGGTGCTTTCTTTCGGCGAGGTGCACTTACCCAGCGAGTTAGCTCAGCATTCGGTAAAGTGATCAGATCTTCATGCAATAATTATCCCAAGTAGAGCCAGTCTGCATTTCATAAAATGTTTGATATTCCTGCACTCTGTCTGCAGAAGATAAACTTATGCTAAGTTGTTGGCGTCACCTAAAAAAAGGATGAAGGGTACTTCGCTTTCCAAAGTCCTTTTTTTTTTTAAAATATATGTTTTTTATTGATTTCAGAGAGTAAGGGAGAGGGAGAAGAGATAGAAACATCAATGATGAGAGAATCATTGATCGGCTGCCTGCTACACGCCCCCTACTGGGGATCGAGCCCACAACCTGGACGTGTGCCCTGACCAGAAATCAAACTGTGACCTCCTGGTTCACAGGTTGACACTCACCCACTGAGCCAGGCCAGCCAGGCTCCGAAGTTCTTTTAAGGGAGTGACAGGAACAGTGCGGAGCAGTAGCAAGGTGCTGCTGCACGAGAGACTGCCCTTCTGTGTTTGTGTCCTGTCTGGTGCACCTAGTCGAATCTCAGTAAATATCTGGTGTGTGAGCTAACGCAGGAGTGTGTGTGTTTCAGCTGGTGAAGTCCTCCAGTCGTCGGCTGGCTAAACCGGGCATCACTAGATTTTTACATAGTGATTTCATGAAGCAGAGCTATCAGTATAGTGATTTATGTACTTCTTAAAATTAAATATAAAAAATATAAGGTAAGATAATTTAAAAATATGTAAAGTATAATTTAAAAATATGTAAAGTACCCCCAAAGGTAGTGATGAACTTACGGTTTTATAATTTGAGTTTTAGAATTCATAAAAAGTTACCTTGCATGGTGTACTGACATCGTGTCTGTTTGGCTTCACTGGGAAAACGCACTAGTTCAGACCTCATTTGATTCGGGATCAAGAAGGACGGAGGGGCCAGTGCAGGCTGCTTGGGGCGGGCGGGGACCTCAGTTGGCAGGACCATTTCCAGCCGGCCTCGAGGCTTAAGAAGTAATGCGTGGAATTAAACTTTTATGCATAATTTTAGGCTTTCTCCTCGGGCATTCACAGCGAGCCTTTGGCCCTGGTGTGCCTGCTATTTGAATACCATTGCTGCAGTCTGGGTGCTTCGTGGTCAGTTATAACCGAGCCTTTAGTGCAGCGGTTCTCAACCTGCGGGCCGCGACCTCTTTGGCGGTGGAATGACCCTTTCACAGGGGTCGCCTAAGACCATCCTGCATCTCAGATATTTACATGACGATTCATAATAGTAGCAACATTACAGTTATGAAGTAGCCACGAAAATAATTTTATGGTTGGGGGTCACCACAACATGAGGAACTGTATTTCAAGGGCCAGAAGGTTGAGAACCACTGCTTTAGTGTCTGAGCAACACTGGTGGAGTATGTCACTTGGTGAGTTGGAAACAGCCTTTGATTGAGTCCTGTTTTCTTTTGCAGCCGTCCTGGGTGGTCCTGTCTGTGCAGTGCGGAACGCTCCTGCCGTATCCTTTTTGGGGGAAGTGGGGGAGGAGAGAGCATTGATGCCTGATGTGGGAATTGCTGGTGAGAAGTGGGTTCCATGGTGAACTGTGTTGTGTCCATCTTGTGTCCTGGCCGAGTGGACACAGCTGTAGGCTCCGGTTGTGCTGTTAACACTTCAGGGCTGGGAAGTAGATGATGTCATGCAGCCCCCTCCATTCTGCTCGGGGCTAGGCTGTTCCTGCGGACGCCTTTATTCCTTACTGCATCAGTGCTGACAGCGGGCATCCTATTGCATTAAGTATTTATAGGGACCTCAGATACACAGGAAGTATCCCTTTATGCTCAGTTCTTGGATGATATGCAGAACTTGAGCAAGTCTGGCCCAGAAATCCGATTTCTCATCCATTGTAAAGAGTTAAAGGAAATGGGTTTTGGTTTTATGGGGGGCGGGGGGGGGGCGTGTTTTCTTCAGGAACACAGAGAAAGCAGACTGGGAGTGGGGGTACTTCTGCAGAGGAGCGGTTAGTCCTGTGTGGGCTGGGCGCCCTCCTCACGGGCGCCCTCAGAAGGCCATCATCCAGCCACCACCTGCCATCCGGAGAAGCTCCAGGGTCAGAGTGGGCACTCGGGTCTCCAGGACCACACCCTCCACTTTCCCTTGTTCCCGCTTTGCTAAGTGTTTGCCAGCCGAGGGCCCAAGTGAAGGCAGGAGCATGGCAGTAGGGCTGGTGGCATGAGGGTGGGGTGCGCAGGGCCCTGCACGCTGCAGGCTCGGGTTTAGCGGGTCTCAGTCTGCCTGGGTAGGAGACCTCAAAGTGCAGTAGCGTTTCCAGTCTGATGATTCTCTTTGTTCACCCGTCTTGGTAGGTGGACTTTCTCCTATAGGGACAGGATTGCAACTACTCCACAGTCTTCAGAAGAGGCCGTGTGAGCTCAGGCCAGGCTGGCCTATGAGCACCTGAGCCCAGAGCCTGCGCAGGGACGGCCGTGCCCGGTTGGCTCACAGACACTCTTCAGGCAGGATTCTGAATGAATTTTAAAGTCAGAGCTTTAGGAGGAGCGTTGCTGGCTCTAGTGTTAGCAAGGGGGAGCTGATGCTCAGGGAGTCTAGCTTATTCTCACAGTTAGTGGAGGCATTAGCACCAGAGCTCAGGCCCTTCTACGAGGGATTCCTTGCTGCACAGCGAAAGGGATGCACTCGAGACTGGACTTGCTCTGAGATGCCCACTCTGCCCTGTGTATATGGGCATGTGCACGCCTGTGCTGGCTCTTGGGCCAGGTGCTTGGTGAGTGCCACGCTCACCGGCTTTGGGAGCGCTCTCATGGAAACCTCTCCTCTATGCTGTCACCGTCTCCCAGTCCCCTGTGCTCGGGTCACCTTGGTCTGTGTCTTCCTGTAGTGGATGAGTGTGAGTGTGAGTGAGTGTGCGTGAACTGCAGGTGACACTGATCTCATTGCATTGGAATCTTAATAACCGTCCATCAGAGTCAATGGATTTTCTCCAGAGTCCTGCCAGATCTTTTTTGGAGTCATAGCCTGCCTGTCTCAGGTGAGGACGCCCGCGGTCACTCTCGTGTTATCCGTGTTTGTGCACAAGCATTGCTGAGCTGCGTGCTCCATGGGGCACAGTTGTGTAACACTCATGCTTCATTTCCAGATGTGGGTGATGAGAGAAGGGAATAGTTAATGTTTTTTATTGTAATCTGTCCTCTCAACCCCCAGCTGAAAATACCCTCTAGCTATAAAAAAAAAACCCAAGTTGCTATTACTTGAACTTATTTTAAAACTACATAGAGAAATGTATCTAGAATCACTAGTCAGTGGACAGCGCCTCGGAACGCTGCTGTTCTGTGTGCTCGTGGTCCCATTCCGTGATCGGGGCCTCAGTGTTTTCGGGAAAGTGTTTAGCCCCAGCTTAGAGCAAGCCTTTGAGAAAGGGCACGTCAAGGATGTTAGTGAGATGAAAAGGAATTTAGATTGTAGTCTTGCTTTTTAAAAAATGCCTTTTTAATAGAGGATTATGGAACCAGTAATATTTAGTTGGAAATTGTGAGGTTATTGGCCAGACTCAGTTCTTCATATCAATGGTATCAGCCATCTAAGCAATAAGTAAGCTTACTTATGGTTACTGTGTTTTGTTTGCGTCTCTTGTAAATTCTGGAAGTGCTGGAAGATTATAAAATCCCTTCGTTTTGTTTTTGTTACATCTACTTAATACACATCCTTGAAAATTTGGCTTTTTTCCTCAAGAATAGGAGTTTTGTTGGTATTTGCGTTTTAGTGTTTTTCACGTTGGTGCCATAAATGCATATTTACATGGTGATCTTTAAAGTTGGCTAAAATGAAAGCCCTTTAATGATGGTTACTGTGGTCACATATTACTTTTTATTATTTTCCTTATACTTCTCTGTATGTTCCAAATTTAGAATAAACATCATAAAGCTTTTAAAGTGAAAAAAATTTTTACTATCACTTATCATGCATAAACAGTGTTCTCTGGCTAAAATGTGCATTTCACATGTAGTTGTATTTGTCTTGCTTGGATTTCTGGGTTTAGAGCTTCAAAGCCCAGTCCCAAGGCTCGAACTGAATGAGAAAGTGGGAGGAAGAGGCTGGTCAGAGAGACTGGGATGTCAGGGGCCAGGGCTGCAGTGATGTGGGGTTTACCAGGGCTGACTTGGGGAAATAAAGAAGCACAGGTCATTAGAATTATATAATTATTACATAGTCATTATTAGTTGAGTGCTAGAGAACACTTTCAGTCTTGAGAGGAAAAACTAACAGCTGCATTTAACAAAGGTCATGTATGTAGTGGATTATTATATAACTAGAGGCTTGGTGCACGGATTCCTGTACCAGTGAGGCTCCTCAGCCTGGCCTGCGCCCTCTTGCAGTCCGGGACCCCTCAGGGGATGTAGGACTGCCAGTTCAGGCCCGAAGGTCAGGCCCAAAGCCGGCAGTCTGACATCCCCCGAGGGATGTAGTAGTGCATGAAGCCGCAGGTGGCTGGGGAGGAGCCTGAGCCCAAGCCTGGGTGGGGCGCCACACTGCTCCCCCCCATCCCAGCCCCCCTGAGCCTGCTGCCACGGAGGCAGGAGAGGCTTGCTCTGCCACAGCTGCGCTCACCATCGGGCAGCTGAGTGGCGCTCCCACAGGAGCACACTGACCACCAGGGGGCAGCTCCTCTGTTGAGCATCTGCCTCCTGGTGATCAGTGCGCGTCATAGCCACCGGTCAAACAGTCAAATGGTTGAACGCTTGCTTAGGGTTTTATATATATAGATACACGTGACATGGAGGGTATGTAACATGTGCGCGTGAGTCCCGGGTCAGGTGGCACAGGTGCTGACCTCTGAGCTCAGAAGGGGGCAGCAGTGTGGACTCCAGGTTAGGACCCTTGGTGGAGGATGTCAGATTGAATGGGCCTGAAAGAATGGGCAGAATTGAAGTAAAAATGGGGCAGGGAGAGGGCTTTCCAAATAGAGCAGGTGGGAGGGGCCCCGAGGCCCTGGCAGCCTGTGCTGGTGCGGGGGGGGGGTTGGAGGGGGGCAGACGGGGGACTGAGACAGGGATCTGAGTGTGAACCTGATGAAGGAGCCAGCGGAGGGGGGCTGCTTTATGTTTCATTTTGGATTATAAATGTTTCCTAGAACATTTGGAAAACACAGGACAAGCAAACAAAATTAAACCCCTGAAATCTTGTAGGTGACACTAGTCTGGGAGCTGTTAGCTGACTGAGGGCAGGGGAAGGATGGGAGTTTATGGGAGGGACCGGTCCAGTCTTAGACCAGACAGAGGTTTGGATTTGGGTCAGCCCTGCGGGGTGGAGATACCGCGCTGAGGCCACTGACTGGAGCCAGGTGGGGCCTCAGGTACGGGGAGAAGCTGCGTTCACGGCGTGGGAGGTGCTTCCTCCTGAAGCCAGGGTCAGAGGCCCCCATTCCAGTGCTCTGGTTGGTGGTCGAATCATTGCTGGGTGTGAAACAGGAGCTGGTTTCTGAGGGCAGGTGAGGAAGCGGTGTGAGCGTGGCGTTTGGGGTGATCAGCTGTCTGCTGGAGGAAGGGGACTAGCGGGCAGATGACGGCAGTAGAGCTGGGCTAGCACAGAGGATGCTGGGGGAGGACCATAGGATTTTGGGAGCCAAAGTGAGTCAGACTTACCAGTTTTGCTTTTTTTTTTTTTTCTGGGAAACAGTAGTGCCCAGGTAAAGGCAAGGAGCATTCATTGGTAGCAGACAGTTGTTCTATGGCCCTGGACAGTGACAGGGCCGCTGATGGGCTCGGGGCCATCGTACAGGCTGGGGTCTAAGTAGATCTCTGTTCTGGGCTGAGAAGACAAAGGTGTGGTAATGGGTGGGGTTGGGGGGTGGTGGTATGGGAAGCTGCCCTCAGTCTCCTAGGTATACGCAGTCACGGGTCCTGTCCGGTGGTCTGGGAAGTGGCCCAGCTGGTGGGAGTATCGAGGTCCGAGTTGCATTCTGGGGTGTGGCTGGGTCTGTGGTGGACAAGGTGAATTTAGCAAGACCTTGGACAGGATTTTAAGTCCTTCGAGCAAATGCAATCGGACTAATAGCAATCGGAGTCCAGGCTCAGTGTTATGATCTCTGTAGGTTACTTACTGTGTTCTCAGTTTGTCACTTAGGGTGAGTGACTCTAAATTCCCAGTGTGCATCGGGCCAATGATAGAGACCTGCGCCCAAGCGCAGGGAGATGGCGCACACAAGGGGAGGGGCAGAGGCTTGCCTGCTAGTCGTTGGCGTGAAGAAGTCCTGATGAAAAGCATGCTGGGCACTGGTGTCCGAGGTGGTGGGAAATCCAGTTTTGAACTGCATTAACAAGCTCATGCAGTGGCTGACCACTTCCTTTGTGCCCAGGAGCCAAGCAAATGAGAGACTGTCGCTCAATGAGTCTGAGGGTGCAGACCTGTGAACTCGCACCACGTGTAACATGTACAAATGTCAGGTGTGGAATGGTTTACCGGGGGGTGGGGGTGGGGAGCCACTGCCATGCTTGGTCTGCATGAGGAGAGACCCTGGTGTCTGCCTCTCTTGGAACCCAGGAGGACTCCACCTCTCTGAAGGGACTGTGCTTTGGAGAGACCTCTGTCTTCCCATCAGGGGCTTGTACAACTGAGCTCTGTTGGAGTCCTCCCGCGCTCCCCAGGGACAGCAGGGAAGGGTACTAAGCAGTGGAAGTTGGGGAGCAGGCACCCTGCCTCTGACCCCACGCTGGTGCAGGCCGAGGCCTGTTGTTGGGTGCTGGGTAGGTTTCAGGGAAGAGGCCGAGACAGGTGGGGACACGGTTTAAATCTGGAGGACAGAAAATAAAAGCCCTTTTCATTCTGTATGTCAGACTGCCTACCCATGTGCCTCCCTGTACTCGGTCCTGTGAAAGATACCAAGGACATGTAAGACTCGGGCCTCTAATGAATGGGATTCTAGTTTGTAATCAAGGCTGGGCAAGGAGCTTTCATGTGGGCTAGAGCCAGGGAGCATTTGAAGTGTGAGCTCAGGGAGAAGCTGGGAAGGGCAGCACTCACTTAGGGCACGCAGGTGAGTCAGCATCTTCTCTGCTTTAAGCTGAGGGGACGAGGCGGGGCGGAGGGGGGAGGACAAGCAGGTGGGTACCTGTGAGCAGCTTGCTGTGGGGCCAGGGCAGCGGCAGCCGAGCACCTCCTTGAGGGGTAGCAGCGAGGGGTGTGTGTGTGAGGCATGGGGACAGCAGGTGTGGCAAAGAGTGTTGCTTAGTTCCGTAGGCAGGGTGGGCACACGTGTGGGCGTCCTACCAAGAGGAAGAGGCCCTGGCAGCCAGACAGGTCAGGAAGGGCTGGAGACACATGTTCGCTTTTTTTGAATTTTAGCCTGAAGGCACTGAGCAGACATTCGGCTTCATTATAGAGATAGTAGATTTGAGTTTAGAAAGTTGCTTTAAAAAAAAAAGTACTTTTCCCCAGTTATAAAATTTGGAAAATACAGAAAAGTATAAAAAATGAAAACAAAAATGTCCCCATAATCCTGTTCCCACTAGTGTAAACATTTTGGTGGGGAAAGAAAGCCTTCGTCGTTAATAGCGTGCGGCACAGCTGCAGTGGATGCGCTGTGGGGTTAGGTCCTTGCACTCTGACTTGGGCTGGCGAGTGTTGCTCATGGCGGCTGTCCCACTTGACGGTGTCCGAGGTCCCGTGTCTGACCAGGTCTCCCTCCTCCCGCAGCTCTTTCCCCAGCACGCCACCGCATCCCGCGAGGCCACGTGAGGCCAGACGCAGGGCTCGGGCCAAGCAGGGCTGGGGTTAGAATTACTGCATTCAGTAAAACAAGTAATACCTCACCAAGGCCACATGTGGCCAAGTCTTTGTAGTAAAGGCACATCTAGGTTATGTTTTTAATTTCACTTTAATAAAGATTATGTAATGATTCATCAGAGTAACCTCTATTGTCATATAATTAAATCTTACTCTCCAAGATGCTGCAGGATACAAATGTTTTTGTGAAAACCTCTAATGAAAATAATCTTTTGATCCAATTTTCTGAAATGTCACATTGGCTTACTAAATTGAACAGATGCAAAATAATGGTTCTATAAAATTGATGTGTTCTTGTTAGTATTCACAGAGCAGTGTGGAATGTAAAATAATTTCTAGACTTATTTGTAAAATGGATGAGAGTAGATGTAGAATATTAGATTTTTGGCAAGCTGAATAATAGCAATTAAAAGGAAAAAAATGCAGTTTACCAATACTTTTTAAAAATTAACATGAGACAGTTCAGAATTCTTAATCATAATCCTCAATTTATAATAAACTAGAGGCCCGGTGCATGATATTCGTGCACAGGTGCAAAGGGTCCCTCAGCCCAGCCTGCACCCTCTCCAATCCAGGACCCGTTGGAGGATGTCCGACTGCCTCTCGCAATCCGGGACTGCTTGCTCCTAACCACTTGCCTGCCTGCCTGATTGTCCCTAACCTCTCTGCCTGCCTGCCTGATCTCCCCTAACTGCTCCTCTACCGGCCTGATCACCCCTAACTGCTCCCCTGCTGGCCTGATCACCCCTAACTGCCTCTGCCTTGCCCCACACCCAGGACCCAGGATTCCCTCCTCCGGCTGGTCACAGGCACCCGGGACAAGGGCTTCCCTCCCTCTGGCCAGCCACAGGCACCCAGGACCTGGGTTGGCTTCTCCCGGGCTGGCCGCAGCCACAGGAGACTGTGGGCGGGAACCTTCGCCCAGGCTGCAGCCACAGACGCTGGCTCCCAGGACCACAGGGCGGGCAGCTTGTCCCTCTCCCGGGCTGCAGCCTGGCTGGTCCCCATGCCTCTCTCCCCAGTGTTGAGTGTCTGAGCCATGAGGGCATGACAACCATTTGCATATTAGCTCTTTATTATATAGGATTATCTAGAAAAGGTTGAAGTGGTCAATGATATTTTAGAATTAACACCAACACCTTTATTTTTTTTTTAATGTTTTTCTTTCAGACTCTGAAGTTTTAATTTTTAGAAATTATTTTTGGCAGTAACTGCCCTTAGAGAATCCCATAGAGCAGAGGGAAAATGTTGTCTGGGCTCAGAGAGATGGGGTGTCAGAAGCCAGCTTTTCCGATTATTGGCTGCCAGTTTTTGTGACTTTGTTTCCTTACCTGCTTCCCTTGGCCAGGAGGGTGAGGGGCAGGGAGAGGCAGTGCACAGGTCCTGGTGCACAGTAGGCAGGCAGGGAAGGGAGCTGTCTGTTGTCAGCCAGGGCCTGTTCACAGCACCAGCGCGAGCTGGAGCCTGCTCCCCCTCAGAGTGTGGCGCTGTCTCTGAGGCTTGTCTTGCTTCTCTCTCTGTGTTAAATAGAAGTCACGTTTTCCCGAGTTTGCAGAGCACTGTGTTTGTGTCTTTATTTGACCCATTTCATCATTAGCTTTTGTGACCGGTTGTGACTGAGGAGCGTCTTGATTGGGATGTTGACGCTGCTCTTGTTTAAATGCTTCGCAAGTGACTCAGTTAGATGGTGGAGTGTGGACTAGTGTTTTCTTATTCATTTGGTGACAAGGCAGAAAAAGTGATGTCTGTAAAACTGTGATGTAGGACTGCAGCTTCTTAGCACTATAAACAAATAGCAAAAAGCTTGTTTGGTTTTCCCACTAATACGCCGGTTAATTTCACTTAATGGAGAAATGTAGATAAAGCGGAACTGTCATTTGTCACCATGTAAACAGACACGCAAAGACCAAATGTGTGACATGAGCCCTGTTTCGGATTCACCAGGTGTCACCTGAAGACAGGAGCGCCCTGTGGGCCCTGCTGACCTTCTACGGGGGCGCCTGCCAGCTGAGCCTCAACAAGAGGTGCACACACCTGGTCGTGCCGGAGCCGAAGGGGGTAAGCGCTTCCTGTACGTGCGCCTTTTCTCTGTCCCCTCAGCGTTTCCGGGAGGCATGTGGTCTTGACTTCTTTTCTGTTAATCCTTAGATTCCATTCATAAATGCTGGTTAGGTTCGTTCATGTTGTTTATGCCCAGCTTTATTCCACAGAGGGTGTGAGGTGATTATAAATTTCATTTGGAGCCAGATGTGTCTTCTGCATACAAAGAAATTGTGGGTTATTTCATGGAGAAAATAGGAAAGTGTTTTGAATCTCTGGAGTTTCCTTTCAAGTCCAGTAAAACAAGTTCATTTTCATTTGTGAAAATATATACAGGGTGTCCCAAAAACAGCTGAAAGCTCTCATTGATGTTTCTTTTCAGATTTAACCCATTGGAATTATAACTGGCAGCCAGAGTGTGTGTGCATTTTTGGGGGACACCCTGTATTTTTAGTCCTTGTCACAATTTTTAAAATGGCCTTGTCCCAAACCTAATTACAAACACACATTTAGTGACTTTTCATGTATAATCTGGAAGATGTGTAGTTATGTTTATCTGGGTAAGCACAGGGCTCTCATCCCTAAACACTGGTTGGGCCTCAGGTCACCCACGTCCGCAGCAGCGGCCTCCCGGGGGACTTGTGGGAATGCAGACTGTGCCCGGCCTGGCCCCTTAAATCAGAGCCTGGTGAGGCTGCCCGCAACCTGCTGAGCCCCTCCCAGGGAGCCGGGCACACTGACATCCCCGGGCCGCTTTGCTGTGGAACTCACACCTGTCCCTGTGCACAGCGGCGTGTGGCCGAGAATCAAGTACAGTGTTCGTAGCAGACAAGTCACATACCAGCCCTTCCTCCAGTCCTTACGCCTCAGTGTTTCCTCTGAGTGCCTGCTGCAGGAGGAGTGGGGGAGGCGGCAGAGCCCGTGGCATAGGAGTCCCTGTCACCTCTGCGCTGAGCCGCCGTTCCTGGTCCTGCCAGTGTCCTGGCGAGAAAAGGAACTGGACCCCAGCGAGTTTGGTTGTGACTTAACCAGCCACACAATCCAAGAAGAAACTTTTTCTGTGAAAATTCAACATATGAATCTTAAAATGGAAGTAAAAACTTGTATTTTGTGTAAAAGTTTAAGAGGAAAGTAGCATGCTTTGGTTAAATAGTGGGGGGTTCTTTTTGTATCTGATTTTTGGCTTAGAATAGCCGTGGGCAAACTATGGCCCGCGGGTCGGATCCGGCCCGTTTGAAATGAATGAAACTAAAAAAAAAAGACCGTACCCTTTTATGTAATGATGTTTACTTTGAATTTATATTAGTTCACACAAACACTCCATCCATGCTTTTGTTCCGGCCCTCCGGTCCAGTTTAAGAACCCATTGTGGCCCTTGAGTCAAAAAGTTTGCCCACCCCTGGCTTAGAATGAATCACTTCACTTCAGTAGCTAGTTTGTCTTCAGAAGCAGGCAGGTGAGATGCTGTTAACCGACGTCTTCACAGACTGGTCACATTACTCTTGTTTAAATGTCCACTTCCGCCGAAACCAGTTTGGCTCAGTGGATAGAGCGTTGGCCTGCGGACTGAAAGGTCCTGGGTTCGATTCTGGTCAAGGGCATGTACCTGGGTTGCGGGCACATCCCCGGTGGGCAGTGTGCAGGAGGCAGCTGATCGATGTTTCTCTCTCATCGATGTTTCTGACTCTCTATCTCTCTCCCTCTCTGTAAAAAATCAATAAAATATATTTAAAAAAAAAATAAAAAAAATAAATGTCCACTTCCTTCCTCTGACCTCTGGTCATTACGCACCCTGGCCAGTCGGAGAGCCCTCTGCTGTCCCTGCCCCCACGGGCTCCTCAGCCGGTGTTGGCCTCGGACTGCGGTCCGATGCCCTGCAAGGAGGCTCGCCCTGGGCCCTCCCCTCGTAGACAACTGACTAAACCTACCCATCCGCTCAGCACCGCGGTATGTTGCCTTCTCATCAGGCAGAGATGTGCTCCTCTGGGTCTCAGGTAGTGAGCTCAGGAAGCACTAGAGAGCAGTGAGGAGAGCGCTCCGATCCCCGGTGTCCTGCAGACACCCCCACAGGCATCGCCTTGTGCCAGTGAAGCTAGATTAGATGGCAGACATTCACTTCCTTCATGAGAGAGTGTTCCGTAGGATTCCTAGCTCTGCTCTTGTATCTAAAACATCCTTTATATTAAACACAGCCTCTGGATGAGACTGTCCTGACCACTGAGACAGGGTTTGCTTGGGGCTCAGCCCCTGCGGGAGAGGAGCGGGGGCTCGGTGTGCGGGCCGTAGTGCTGAGCGGGAATGCAGGGTCGGGCTGTGCTGCGGCTGACCGCTGTCTGTGCTGCTCTCTGTCCTAGGAGAAGTACGAGTGTGCCCTGCGGAGAGCAAGTATCAAAATCGTGACCCCCGACTGGGTCCTGGATTGCATATCCGAGAAAACCAAAAAGGATGAAGCGTTTTATCACCCTCGCCTGATCGTTTATGAAGAGGAGGAGGAGGAGGAAGAAGAGGAGGAGGAGGTAGACAATGAGGAGCACGGCTCCCCGAACGAGGGCAGTACGGATGACAAGTCGAGCCCTGCCAGTTCTCAGGAAGGGTCCCCTTCAGGGGACCAGCAGTTCTCTCCCAAGTCAAACCCTGAGAAAGCTAAGGGGGAGCTCATGTTTGACGATTCCTCAGACTCATCCCCTGAGAAGCAAGAGAGAAACCTGAACTGGACCCCTGCGGAGGTCCCCCAGGTGGCGGCGGCAAAGCGCAGGCTGCCTGTGGGCAAGGAGCCCGGCCTGATCAACCTGTGTGCCAATGTGCCGCCCGTCCCCGGGGGCATCCTGCCTTCCGACAGCCGTGGGGGCCTGATGGCCTCGGGACCGAATCTCCAGAGTTCTGAGAGGTCAGACATGCTGGCCGCCTGGAACCCCGCCGTGCGGACGCTGAGAAGCATCCCTGGCAGCGCCGACGGTCAGCAGGTGAGCAGGCCGTCCAGCGTGGCCCACGTGAGTCTTTCTTCAAGTCCATTCACTGATTTTTTTCATCTAGTTTGCTCTCACTGTTACTTTGTATGGGCTTCAGGTGCGCAGCACAGCGGTTAGACTGTGTGTTACATAGTGACCCCTCTATTCCCAGCCCCGCTCCCCGCCACATCACAGTCATCACACATTGCTGACTGCACTCCCCATGACTCCCCGTGACTGTCCGGCAACCGCCATTCTGTCTTTCTTAGTCCGTCACCTCCCGCCCTCTGCAGCCTTCAGTCTGTTCTCTGTGTCTGTGAGTTTGTTTCTCATTTGTTTTGTTTTTTTTAAAAACTTACCTTTATTGTTGAAAGTATCAGAGAGTCCCCCCCACCCCCCGCATTGACCCCTCCATGTTTGTTTTGTTCTTTAGATTCCACATAAGTGAAGTCATAAGGTATTTGTCTTTCTCTGTCTGACTTACATAGTCACTCCTTTAAAACAAAAATGTAAATCTGGGATTTTCTAATTGGATCTCAGTCTGTTGCAGTGTCATTTATCATTTTTGCTTTCGCAGAACAATTGGCACACTTGCAATATGTACTTGTGTGAGAACTTGAGTCTGTTGTGTGTGTGTATATATCTCAGTGTCAAGTGTGCGTGGAGGCGAAGCCCCACCCGGCCGACAGGACCAGGCTCGGGTGCCCGCTCTCCTGCAGGAAAGGTCTCCTCCTGTTTGGCTGGAGGTTAGCTGGGCCACAAAAGGGGTGAACTCTGCTAGCTGCCCTTCACTTGCTCGCGATGAGCTTCACCTGGATGAGTAACAGCATCCTCCCCTCCACTCCTCAAAGGGCCTTCATCTCTGCTTGCAGTTTTGCGATTGGAACTTGTTGGTACAGATTGGACCTTAAGAGTTTTAGTAGATGTTTTCAGTTTAACACAGAGGTAGTTGGGAGGTATAGCAGGCCTGCTTGCCTTTCTGTGAGCACCGAGACAGATGGTAAACAAAACAGACAAGTCTCCTGCTCTTGTTTTAGGTGAAGACAGACAGACAGCAGACAGCTCTGAGCGGAACGGCTTCCGGTGGGTCTGGGTGTTGAGACAGTAAGAGGGCCACACTAACCACTGGGGTGCAGGCTGCTATGGGTGTGGTGGTGGGGGCCTCAGGAGGAGGTCCGTAAGCAGGGCTTCAGCCCCGGAAGCCGGGGAGAGTGTTCCCGCCAAGGATCCACACCTGTGAAGAAGGAAGGACCATGAATTCACTGGGCTGTAAGGGAAGGAAGTCAGGAAAACCGGAACTCAGGCACGTGAGCGAGTGAGTGGGTCTGGTGGCCCACGCGAGGAGTGCGCTGCCTCTACGGAGGCCTGGGGCTTGGTTCGGCCGCCAGATACACACTTCCTGTTAGAAATCACAGGGCCACGGCCATGATAGCGGTGGTGGGTTTGAAGTCTGTATTGGTTAGACATGCATTGAGAAGTGTCCTTTCCCTCTCTCCCTCCCTGGGTAATGGATAGTGTGTGATTCTCGGGGTGCTGGGAGGCGGGCTCCGGAGTTCCTGGGAGCGAGGCAAGGTGGGGCCACAGGGGTTTGAGGAGGGTAGCGGGTCTGGAGCTGTGGATAGAGACTCTGGGCCCGCACTCCTGCCCTGGTTAGGGCCCTGCTGGCAGGTGGCCATGGTGACCGTGCTCAGGGTAAATAAAGCAGGTGCCCACCTTGAACCGGGCCAGGCAGGGGGGCGAGCAGGTGTGTTCAGAGCTCACATGTTCCACTAGCAATTTTGTTTTACTTATTTATTTTTTTTTCAGGAAAGCATTTATTCTAGAAACTTTGGGGGAGAATCAATGTTCTTGCCTTTTTTAGTTGCTAGGACCCATTTGCACTCTTTGGCTCATCGTACCTTCCTTAAGTCACTCCAATCTTGCTTCCATTATCATCTACTCTCCACTAGCAATTTTGGAGGAATTGCTGGCAGGTCACATTCTGCCTGTCATGTTTAGTTTGGTCCAAATAATTTTTAAAAATGTTATTTATTTGCCTAAGTCATGAGCTTCTCCCTGAAGAGGGGCTTTTGGGCCTGTCTGGACAGCGGTGGGATGGAGCTGCATGGCGCTCGCATCTGGCTGCTGACATCCTCCTGGCTGAGCAGCTGCTGCCCTTCCGGACCCAGGGCTCCTGCGGTGCGGTTCCCATGCTCCGTCTGTCCCCACCCACTGTCCCATCCCACCATCCCACCATCCCACCCCACTGTGTGCACCTGCCTGGGCCCTGGGCGCTGGAGAGTGACTGGAAGTGAGCGGCTAAGGGGACGGGAGTAGGGCCCGCTGTCCCGATGGCGCTGAGCTGGGAGTGAAGGGCTTGGGGCATTGGGAAGGCCCCTGAGCGGGCTGGGCACAGGGACTTGGGGAGAGCAGAGTGGTGGCCAGAGGCAGCCTCGGGGTGGGGGAGGAGGTGAACCTGAGGGATGTGGGGGAGGCTGGGAGCTGGGCTGGGCTGGGCTGGAGAGGCAGGATGCGCCTGAGGGGTGTCCTCAGGGCTGGTGTGGGAGCAGAGAGCTGCAGTGCCCCTAGCGCTGAGGAAGTGCCACTTTCTCCCTTCAGGGCAGGGATTGGGGGGCGGGAGTAGTCTGCGAAGTCGGGCAGAAACGTGTTCTCACAGGCGGTGGGTCCCACGCTCCCTACATTTATATTTGCACGTAGAGATAAGTGGTGTCATTTTAATGAAGTGACTCAGCAACGACTTTGGGCACATCTCTGCAGGTAGGATGTTAAGGGACGACTCGCTGGCTGGATGCCTTCCCTAAGGGGACACCAGAAAGGCCGTCCAGGCTGTGCGAGGTTTGATCACCGACGCCGGTGGCAGGGAATCTGAGTTTCTCAGCAATGTAGGAATATTAGGTCATTGTGCTGCTGGATGTGAAGAAAATGAATTTCTGACATGTTAGAGATACAAGACATACTTAATATAAAATTGGATCAGGGAGTTGAGGAAACATGGCTAACCATCAAAATCCTGTTTAAATTGCACATTTTTAATGGTTAGGAGCCATGTGGCATGTAGCATAATGCCTTCTATATTAAGTGATTTAAATAAAGACTGGCAGTTACGTCCGGAAAATTCTTGACATTATTAAAATTGTTGGCAGTGTGGCAGGTTATGATATCAAGCAGTGAAAAGTCTGTCTTTTTCCCTCGATTCCTGGGACTGACGTGTCCACCCGAGTAGGGGATGGAGCCTATGGGTACAGGGTGTTCTCACTGGCGTCCGGCACCGCTGGCCTCCTGTGCACGGCTCCCACGCCTTCTGTACCCCCTCCCCGCTCTGCCCTCACCGCAGCCTCAGCCCCTCAGATGGTGGCCCTCTCCATGGGGCCAACCCTGCCGTCCTGGCTGCTCTGGGAAGTCAGAGCTGAGGGGGGACCAGCCTCTGGCTCTGGGCATCCCAGCTGGCCCTCCTGACAAGCTCCATTCGTGAAGGTCCACTTAGGTCTGGGGTTGGAGTGCAGGTGGCAGGGGGCAACCCGTTGTTTCAGTGCTTTCCGATGTGCCTGACAGCGTTTATTTCCTTGTTAGCCATCAGCTACCCAACATGGGTGTTACTTCTGAGGGCGAAAATACATGCACCAAATACAACACCTCAAAGGTACCAAAGGCTGTAGAATGACAAACTCCCAGATGTGGCCACTGCCCTGCCCAGTGGTGGGGACGCTCCCTGCTGATCTGCAGACACAAGCAGGGGTCCCTCCACACAGCACACCTTCCTGTGGCGCTGCTGTGCTGGCCGCGGGCCGAGCTCAGGGTCAGGCCCTGCCCCTGCTGAGTGCCGGTGACACCTGTGCATGCGGAGAATATGGCGGTCCTGCTTCTACATCCTCTTTCGCTGTTTTCTATTGAGAGCTCAGCAGGGGCTTTTTTCTTTTAAATATTTTAAAATTGATTTCAGAGAGAAAGGAAGGTGGAGAGATAGACACATCATTGATGAAAGAGAGTCATTGATCGGCTGCCTTCTGCATGCCCCCTACTGGGGATAGAGCCCACCACCCGGGCCTGTGCCCTCACCGGGAATTGAACCATGACCTCCTGGTTCATACGTCAACATTCAACCACTGAGCCACACCGGCCGGGCAAGCAGGGACGTGTTTGAAGCACCAAGAGAATCTCCTTCTGGGGGTGTCTTACCTGTGACTCCAGGCCCCCAGCTCTGGAGTTGGACTTATTTCTGGTTGAAACACAGTTGTTTCATCACTAAATCCAGAGCTGTCACCCTTGCAAGTTATAGAACTTGACGTTTGGAGTCCGTGAAGTGGGAGATACGTGGTGAAACATAGTTGTCATTTTCGTGGCGCTCTGGTTACTGGTTCCTGTTGACCACAAGAAGCTGAGCACATTGGGATGGTCCATGCGTGATGTGTTTCTTTTGTTCTGTTCAGCACTGGGAGGACACCAGTCACCTGCCCGCCACTGGCTGGGGGCCGCTCCTACCCGCGCCCCCTCTCCCCGTCCCGGTGTATCCAGAGCCCTCAGCTGTCACAGTACTAGGCAGCGTGAATCTGAGAGGTGGCCTGGCCTGGTCAGGAGCATTTGGCCATCTAAAGCTCCAGGGCGTTGGGGGAAGGCTGGCCATTTAAACAAGCTGCCGGTGTTTCTCTGTCCCTCAGAGCAGTGACCACAGATGAGAGGCTGGCGTTCTGATGGGGGGCTGCGGTCTGGGGAGGCTTGTCGGTGCTCTCACGGGGAGGTGGTGGTCACGTCCGACTCCCACGGGACCCCTTCTTTGTTGGCAGCTGTGGGAAGGAGGTGTGGGGGGGCTGAGTCTGGCTGGGGTTCCTGAGCCTCGCTCAGTTAGGGAAGGTCGGGGCAGCCTGGCCAGCGGCCCAAGAAGAGCACCCCTTCCCCTCTGCCTTGTGTTTGCTGCCCGCAGGCTGGGGCCTGTAAACATATCTGCCAGGTGGGGCTTCGGCTTGTCAGCGTCAGTTCTGTAGCTTATTCGTTTACCTGCTGGGTTTTAGCTCTGGGTGACTTCACATACCGTATTTTTCCGTGCATAAGATGCTATTTTTTTCCTGAAATCGTTAGACTGAAAATCAAGGGGCATCTTATACACGGAAGTCAGCTGAGGAGGAAGCCGTGAGGGTGCACAGCTGCCCATACCTTGTCAAACAGGCCTCCTCCAATCATGAGCCTTATTGTTTATTGACGTCAGCCGATGCTGTAATTGGAGGTGGAGAGTGCAACAGGGACCTGAGCGTTCTGAGGCTATAAGATGTCAGAAATAAAAAGGTAAATACCGGTAAGCGACCGTCTTACTCTGCAGAATTCAAACTGAATGTGATCAGCTGTGCAAAGAGCATGGCCATAGAGCAGCAGAGAGACAGTTTGGTCCTCCCATGATCAGGCTGTGGAGAAAACAGGAAGAACAGCTCCTTAAGATGCCAAAAAAGAAGAAGGCCTTAAGAGGAAAACCAGCAAAATGTTTAAAATACTGATTTCTTAATTTTGGGTTGGAAAAGCGGAGGGCATCTTATACATGGGTGCATCTTATACACGGAAAAATACGGTACTTTATTGACGTTGGTGATGTTTTTTAAATAAATACAAAGGAAAAGGCTGTGTTCTTGAAACTTCCCCTGGTTTGCAGCTTGTTGCCAGTTAGGTGAATATTAAAGGGCCGTGTAAATAAATACACTGTCATTCTTAGTTGATATTAATACGTTTCAGGAACAGTGGGTGACTTTGCCTTTTTCTTGTTTTCTAGATCTTACAGTCCCTTTCAGCACCTACAAAACATATTGAGCAGCAGGTGAATCACAGCCAACAGAGCCACGCGAACACCAATGCAGTGCTCTTCAGCCAAGTGAAAGTGCCTCCGGAACCACAGCTGTCCCAGCAGCCGCCGCAGCATCCCGTCCTGCACCTGCCACCCCAGCAGATCATGCAGCTTCAGCAGCCACCGCAGATTCCACAGCAGCAGCCACACTCGTTCCCGCAGCCCCAGCCAGTCCCTCCGCACCCGTTCCCACAGCCGCAGCCTCACCGCCCGCAGCAGCTCCAGCCCCTGCAGCAGCAGCATGCCCTGCAGCACCAGCTGCACCAGCTGCAGCAGCAACAGCTGGCACAGTTACAGCAGCAGCAGCTGCAGCGCCTGCACCACCAGCAGCAGATGCAGACGCACGCCGCACAACACCTGAGTCAGACGCCGCAGGTGCTGCAGCACCAGGCTTCGCAGCACCAGGCTCCACCCCTGCAGCCTCAGCAGCCACACCTGCCCCAGCAGCCTCACCTGCCCCAGCAGCCACCCCTGCCCGCGGCGCCACACCTGCCCCAGCAGCCACCTGCCCCAGCAGCCACACCTGCCCCAGCAGCCTCATCTGCCTCAGCAGCCTCATCTGCCCCAGCAGCCTCACCTGCCCCAGCAGCCTCACCTGCCTCAGCAGCAGCCTCAGCAGCCGCTCTTCGGACACGACCCAGCAGTGGAGAGTTAGTAATGTCGATGTGTTTGTTTCTTTCTCCTGAAAGTCTTGCACTTGCGTAAATGCTTGGAGAGTGCTGAGGGTGGGTGAGGGTTCACACCAAAACAATGCTTACAGAAGGGCTGTGCATCCGCCCTGACGAAAGATAGAGCTGGTGGTGGAGCAGGCACACTGTCTCTGTAGTCAGGACGTCAGACACGCACGTGAACTTTGGTGTCCTTAGAGCTCCAGGCTGCCAGGGTACCGCCTCAGAGCATTCAGTGCCCGGGTAAACCGTCCAGGTCATCGTGACGCACTTCATAATTTCAAGTGGAACCCAGCAAGACGGGCTTACGTTTCTGTGCACACGTATTCATGGGCTTTAATTGTGTTTTTCCCGTACGATTCTATTCTAGTTCCAGAAGAAGGCTTCTTGCTGGGGTGTGTGTTTGCCATTGCGGATTACCCAGAGCAGATGTCCGATAAACAGCTGCTGGCCACCTGGAAAAGGGTGAGGCTGTGCCTGGGAGAAGCGAGCTTTGCACCGGACGGTGCTCCCTCCCCAGCGGCCTTCCTCTGGCCGCCCTGAGCGCCTGCTGTGCTCCGAGTGTGTCTTTGGCTTTGGCGTTCGCATTCTCGGCCTGGGCAGGTCACTTTCCTGGGCTGCAGGTGGCTTAGCTGTTGGGGGTTGCTGCTTTCCATTCCAGGGTGCTCTCCACTTTGGGCTCCTGAGGGGCATGGCTTGTCCCTGTAACCGGGGGTGTGGGACGAGGATCGGTGGTGGTGACATGGGATCCGGGCTGTCAGCCTCTCCGCCTCGACCACTCCCATCTGCAGAGGCTCTAGAGCAGCTGTTCTCAACCTTGGCTGCACATCAGAGTCACCTGGGAATCTTTTTTAAATCCTGATTTCTGGCCTCATCCTCCGGAAATTCTGTTTCTTTGTTACTAATGTTGTGGCCCCACCCCATAACAAAGAAACAGAATGTCTGGAGGATGAGGCCAGAAATCAGGATTTTAAAAAGATTCCCAGGTGATTCTCATGTGCAGCCAAGGCTGAGAACCACTGCTCTAGAGAAGCGCGGCTCTGGACGAGGCGAGTGCTGCGCTGTGGGCTGCAGCCCGTTTATCGTGTTGCAGGTGTTAGAGCTCATTGGTCATTGTCAGTGTGACGTGGGTGCTGTGCGTGGGAAACTGTTCTCTGTCATGTGCCTTACTCAGCTGTGGGCTGCAGCCCATCTATTGTGTTGCACTGTGGCCTTTGAAGGGGAGAAAGAGACTGTGTTTTGCAATGCCACAAACCAGAACTGAGCTGGAAACTTTGCAAGATGAGTTGAAGTGGCTCCAGAAATATGTTGCATTTGCTCCCCATGAGCAATGGTGGTGTTTAGGCCCTGAGTGTCCCAGGCATGTGGCAGGACCTAGGGGGGACTGATGAACAGCCAGACCGAGGAAACTAAAGCAGTTGGAGAGATGGCCACATTGACAGACCGCAAGGAGGTGCAGGGAGAGCCATGGGGCGGGGGTGGGGGGGGGCGCTGCAGCACAGGCAGGCATACAGCTGCAGAACGGGAGGGACGGGCCGTAGGAAAGTGCGCAGTCCTCAGGGTGGGGTGGGGCGTCCAAGAGGAAAGGTGGGGGGTTAGCAGGGAGGTGGCTGCAAAGGCCAGGGCACATCTTCCTTATCCACGTGCCATGACACAAGTTTTAAGGTTCTAAGATCGTCCCAAGAGGCCCACTGTTTAATAAGAGCAGTTTGGGAAAAGGAAGTGAGGGCAAGAACATTGTTAACAAATACAGCTCCCAGCTGGAGAGCGTGTCCAGACGAAGGGGAGGAGAATGCTGTGGAGCAGTTGGGAGGTGAGACGCAGAGAGCGCTTTGGACAGACGGAGTCGGGGGAGTCGGAGGGCGCTGCCAGGAGACGGGGCGATTTCCAGCCGGAGCAGTGCAGAGCCAGCCGGTCGAAGGCGACAGTGGGATAAGGTGTTCTCAGACTTCACAGTCAAGCAGCATACCTCCCACGTGCTTGTTTTGGGAAGACGGGCAGCCGGGAATGGGGCCTGACCAGGCGGGAAGGGGATCCCAAGTAGATTAGACGGACGAGGACGCGGGACAGGACGGCGATCCAGGAACACAGCACAAATGAGAACGGTGCCAGGAGATGACGTGGCCTCAGGTCGCCTTGCTGCTCCCGGCTGTCACCTGGGGCGGCAGATGGAGCCCAGTGTCCTAGCTTCATCATGAGTCCCACGGGTTAGTTCCACGCTGACTGCGGGAACCAGGTCCAGGTGGGAAAGAGCGTGTGGGGACACATTTAAAACCATCCCTCACCTTTGTTTGAGGAGTTGGGCATGAACGAGGAAACAGATAGGCAAGTGGGTGAGCAGGGAGGTGGCAGCTGCTGCACCACAGAGGGCTCTAGGTTCTGGACTCGGAGGCTGTGGGGAGGGGGTGGTGGGGGAGGAGATGGGGGCAGGAGGCAGCCTCCATGGTCGGTAGGGGGGTGACATCTTCTGACACGAAGACAGCACAAACCCTATTAGAGCACATTGGTCATTCATTATCAGTGTGATGTGGGTGCTGTGCATGTGCCTTATTAAACTGCGTGAATTAATATAGTAAAATAACTAAATTTCAGAAATAGGAAGTGAAGCAGTGTGTTCTGTGGGGCAGCCCTCTTAGCTGCAGCAGCTCATTGAGTGTTGACAAAAGCTGAGGGCCTTGTAACCACCACAGCCAGGGTACAGAGCAGTTCCCTCGTTCCAAAAGCTGAATCTGTTTTTAAAAATAAATTTTGGTGCCCGGCTGGTGTGGCTCAGTGATTGAGCTTCGTCCCTTGGACCAAGAGGTCCTGGGTTTGATTCCCGGTCAGGGCACATGCCCGGGTTGCAAGCTTGATCCCCAGGAGGGGGCGTGCAGCAGGCAGCTGACTGATGTGCTTCTCTCAGCAATGTTTTTATCCCTCCCTCTCCCTTTCTATCAAAAAATCAATCTAAAAAATATTAAATAAAGAAATAGATTTGGTATTTGCTAACTTCTTTCTGAGTCCGTCCCTACTCCCCCTTTAGAATAATGGTTCTTACTGGTGACTTGGCGCCCCAGGGGACACTTGGCATTGTCTACAAACATTTTTTGTTTTGTTAATCCTCACTTGAAGATTTTTTTAAATTGATTTTAGAGAAAGTGGGGGGGGAGAAACATCGATGTGAGACACGTCGATTGGTGACCTCCCACACATGCCCCAACCAGGAATCAAACTTGCAACCCAGCCAGGTACATGCCCTTGACCGGGAATTGAACCTGTGACCCTTTGGTCCGAGGGCCGGTGTTCTAACCATGGAGCGTGCTGACCAGGGCTCTGTAGACATTTTTAGCTGTCATACCTGGGGGAATACTGCTGGTACCCCATGGGTAGAGGTCGGGGTGCACCAACCCCTACCATGCACAGGGCAGCCCCACGACAGAATGAGCTTGTCCGAGTGTCTGTCAGGAGCATCAGATCAAGAGACATCCCCTCTTCTCCTTCCCTCAGGGAAGTCCGAGTGACTGAGTGTGGAGTCCGTTTTCCGTCATCGGGCTCAGTGGATAGGTCCATGAATATAACTGACACGGACCTCTATGCTTTGGGGCAATAAGCTGTAATATATGGTGGTTCTTTGAAGAGCTGTGTGGTTTCAGTTACAACAGCGGTTCTCAACCTGTGGCTCACAACCCCTTTGGCGGTCGAACGACCCTTTCACAGGGGTCGCCTAAGACCTTCCTGCATGTCAGATATTTACATGATGGTTCATAACAGTAGCAACATTACAGTTATGAAGTAGCAACGAAAGTAATGTTATGGTTGGGTCACAACATGAGGAGCTGTGTTTAAAGGGCCAGAAGGTTGAGAACCACTGAGGTACAACTCCCTGTTCTGCACGTAACGCTGACTGTGCCTGGTCTCGCAGATCATCCAGGCGCACGGCGGCGCAGTGGACCCCGCGCTCTCCGGCCGCTGCACACACCTGCTCTGCGAGAGCCAGGTCAGCGGGATGTTCGCACAGGTAAGCCCGCAGCCCCCGGCTGGCAACGACTGTGCTTGGGGAGGACTTACTACCTCTAAGGATGACTCTCATGCCCTTTGTGGGAGGTAACTTTCAGCCCTGGCACTAGGAGAGAGCAAGGAGGCTCAGGGTGGTAAGGGTGGGTGGGCCGCCTTCCACTCAAGCTCTGGTGCTGTGAGTACGTGGTGGGTAGCACCAGGATGCCCCCCTGAGGGACTGTCCCCAGGGCCTGGCTGTACATGCCTCCCAGAACTTCCCTCTCTTTCCTGAAAGAGGCCCTTGTTTGTACCAGACCCACATTACTGCGTCAGTGATAATGGCCTCCGGCTCGTAGAAATGCGTGGGCACTTTGCCTGGGGTTCTTGTTAGGCGCAGTCCCATTTTTCTTAAGTTGTATGTGGGGCCCTCTGTGTGCTTGTGGGGAATTTAATTTTCATGATCATAAATGTTCCTCATTCTATGAAGTTAGCCCCCAGGTGTGATAAGACTCGTAGCTTTCACCTCCATGGCAAGTGCTCACTCATGATTGTCATCCTTTCGAGTGGCATTAAAATTAGTTCTTTTCGTGAATTGAGAGTTAAACATCATGGAACTCTGATTTCCAGTGTGGGCGGTAGCTTTGCCACCTCAGTTAGTGTAGTCCTGCAGGGACAGCCCGCTGACCCCCTGTTGCCATCGCAGGCCCTCAGGGAGCGGAAGCGGTGCGTCACGGCGCACTGGCTCAACACCGTGCTCAAGAGGAAGAAGATGCTGCCCCCGCGCCGCGCCCTGCACTTCCCCGTGGCCTTCCCTCCCGGGGGCAGGCCCTGCTCCCAGCACGTAAGCCGCGTCTGTCTTTGGGCCTTGGGGTTGGGCTCGGGCCCAGTCAGTGTCTTCCACACATAGGGGATGTTTGCCTGATTCTGCACAATCTTTGACACTGATTACAATTCTGAAATAAACCCCGTGTCTTGCACAAGAAGTGACCGCTATCGGGCAGGACTTTATCAAAAGGTGTACGTTCTCCACCCAAATCATCAGAACGAGTCAGTAAGGGGTGGAAAGAACTGACTGATAGTCACATGCCCTGGTATCTCCCATAATTCCAAAGAAAGAGTGAAAACACATACGTCCACATAAAACAACTGAAACGTGGAAAAAGAGTTCTTGTGTTAAATCGTATTTTACCGTATTTGCTTCTTCCCTTAGATTATTTCTGTGACTGGATTTGTTGACGGTGACAGAGATGACCTGAAGTTAATGGCCTACCTGGCAGGGGCCAAATACACGGGCTACCTGTGCCGCAGCAACACGGTCCTCATCTGTAAAGAGTAAGCGCGCCTGGGAGCCCCCATGCACCTTGGACGCGCCGGGCGCGGGCTGTCTGCGCGGCTGTGTGCTCCTCAGTGATGCCAGTTTGGGGGAACATGAGTGTGGAGGAAGAGGACAGGGACACTCAGGGTCGCGTGTGCAGGCACAGCCAGAGCCCCTGAAGGAGGGTGGGCGGGCCAGTGAGCTGCGAGCTGCTTAGTTGGTCACAGGCACACGGAGACGTGGACAGTGAGGGACATGACACCTGTTGGCCAGCAGGGCTCCCTCAGCTTTGCTGAGATGTCCCTGTCCTTCCTGACAAACGAGGTGTTTTTACCGGCTTTCGTTGAAAATAGTCATTTGCACAGTAGACAACTTTAACATTTAATCAATGTGTTTTCTCCACCAAAAAAGGCCAACGGGTTTAAAGTACGAGAAAGCCAAAGAGTGGAGGATCCCCTGCGTGAACGCGCAGTGGCTCGGGGACATTCTGCTGGGGAACTTCGAGGCTCTGCGGCAGGTCCAGTGCAGCCGCTACACGGCGTTCAATCTGCCCGACCCCTTCGCCCCCAGCCCGCACCTCGTAGTCAACCTGCTGGGTGAGTGGCTCCCGCTGAGGGAGAGCGGCCTGTGTGCCGCCCGTCCTGGCCCCTCCTCCGCCGCCAGTCCTGCTCCCGTCTCCTCTGCACTTCCACCTTCTCCCTGGGGCCACTCGAGATGGGAGGACATGCGGGAGCCTGGCTGGTCTGTCGCAGGCGGGTAGCGTGGCCCTGAGAGGCTCCGGCCCTGGCCCGTGCCCTGTGTTGTGTAGAGCCCACGTCTGCTGTGTTGTCACCTGGGGTTGACTTGGTTGCATCAGGTCGGGATGCACGCTGGCTGCTCCTCAGCCCGTGGTGGGGACCCACTGCAGGAGTCCCGCCCCAGTGTTACTGCGTCACTGAACTGAATCCAGAAACGGGCACTCTGTCCCGGGCACTGGCTCGCGAAGAGGCGGTGGCGTGCCTTGTTCACACCTTCACGGCACAGTCCTCCAGCCTGCGTCCCCCTCCATGACTTCCTCTGTGAGGACTGCGGCCCTTCCTGCCGGTGCCCGAGCGCAGCACCATCCGGGAACCCCTGGTCACAGGCGGTCTAGTAGAGGCCAGCCTGGTCCCAGAGTGGGACTGGCGCCCGCTCTGACAGCTGTGCCGAGGCCTCATGGCCTCGTGCTGGACACGCACAGCGGGCTGGACGGCGAGTGCTATCCCAGAGCACCCGCCCCTCGTCCCCGCAGGAAAGCCTTTCTGACTCCCAGTCCTTCCACTCGTCCTCCGCGTCTGCCGTGTCCCTGGGGGTCTGGGATCGCCACCCCAGGAACCCTCTTCCAGAGGCTCTGCTGTTT
Source organism: Myotis davidii (assembly GCF_000327345.1). NCBI lineage: Eukaryota > Metazoa > Chordata > Mammalia > Chiroptera > Vespertilionidae > Myotis > Myotis davidii. The sequence continues at coordinate 52,117 of NW_006293525.1, read as the reverse complement.
GAACGGCATCTGGTGGTAAAAGAACCTGTTTCTTCTCTAGATGCGTGGAGAGTCCCGCTGAAGGTGTCGGCTGAGCTGTTGACGGTAGGTCACGTGGGGCCTCCCTGGCTGCCGCAGCGCCATAAGGTGCAGGAGGGTTTTGCCTTTGCAGATTGCACTCTCCGCAGCTTGTCTGACAACCAATGAAGGCTGTTGTCGCCTATCAGGAACGTGTAGTGTCCCTGGTTCTGCTTTCTCATTGATGGTGGCACCGTCAGTCACCCTGTGCTGCAGTGAGCGCCTCAGTGGCACCAGGGACAGGAGGAGACGGTGTGGGGGCAGGGTGGCAGCAAGAGCCTCCGGGCCCAGCCTCGTGGCCACAGCGCCGCGGGTCGGTGTTTTCGTGTCCAGGCAGGCCGTCCGGGGGTTGAGGTCACTATGCGCTGCTTCAGGCTGGGCAGCCCTGCCTGTGTGAGCCCTGTCCTCACTGGGAAGGCAGGGCCAGGGCGGGCATTGGCTTTCGCAGAGTTTCCCATGTGACCATTATAATCACTCCACGCCGCTTCTCTGGGGGGCAGTGGGAGTCACTTTTCATGCCTGAGGTGGGTGGCAGTCTTGCTGTTGTCGGTAGAAGTGTGATTGAAAGGTTGAGGCTTACAGACATGTTAGCATGTGCATTCCCTTATGTCATCCTCACGGATGTCGTGTCCTGTCTGATTCCTACAGTGACCCTGTCAGTGCAGAGGTGAGCGTTTGTGCCACGTCACCCACTAACTGAAGACAGTGCTCTTGCCAGGACTCGCGGTGCCACCCGGGCCTGTTTGCGGGTGTCGATGCTACAACGTGATCTGAGGGGGCCTGTGGGCTGCTGCCTGCTCCCTCCTGCTGTGATCACCTGCTAGTCATGTGACTTTCCTAACACTGACCAGCTCTGATGTGCAGCAAAAGCAGACATTCTCCGGGTTCTGGCGGTTGAAAGAAATGTTACAGAGGCTTTTACGATGAACACGGTCCCCACAGTTCCCACCCAAACCTCTCGGCATAGGCTCTGGGATGGCGTCGGGCCTGTGTTAGTGTTAGGGCTGAGCACCGTGAAGGCCGCTGTGCCGTGGTTGGTCCCTGTTCTGTTTCTGTCCTTGCCACCGGCAAGTGGAGTTTGGAGATTAAATTTGACCTTGAGGGTCGCTGTCTTCTAAGGAGTTGAGCCTTCCTGCAGGTTCCGCATCTGGAACAGCTGGGAGGTTCCAGGTCTTGCCAGAAGCTCTGCGTGTATTCGGTGGTTCAGATCCTTTAACTGGGAAGTGCAGCGTGCGGTTAGTGAGGGTGATCCTCAAGGTCGAGGGCAGAGGTCGGCACCCCATGTGGGAAGTGCAGCTGTGGTTAGTGAGGCGATGTTCAGAGTGTCTTTTTAAAAGAAGCCCTGCATTGAAGACATGCAGAAGGGGTGATGGGACAGTGGCTGCGTTAGAGGCCATGTACGGGACACGGCTGGGACCAAGGCCTCCTTCCCTTGTTGGCTCTGCTCCTGAGACTGTCCTGCAAGCTCTGTGAGCCCTCAGGGGCGTTTCTGGTTCTGGATACTGGGTTTTTAAAAGTGAGGTGTAATTGCATTGAGTGCTTTCCAATCCCCAGTGGGCTGCAAGATGAAATACTTACAATGAAAAGGGGAGCGATCTGAGATGGGATAGAAGGTGGCAGGGTTTAGGTTCTTGGAGTCTCCTGATGCTGCTGGCCCAGGGCAACGCATCTGTGCTGCCCTCCAGGCCTCCTGTGGGGAGGCGGGGCGTGCCCTGCAGAGACTGGGGGGTGGGGGTGGGGAGGGCTGCACCTGAAGGACCCAGAGCTCTTGGAAGCCACTTGGGAAGTTGATGGAAGTAAATCCTATTTTAATTCTAGGTTGTAAGACCACCCCCCAAACTGAAGCAGAACGAAGTACCGAACGTTCAGCCTTCTTCCAAGAGAGCCAGGTATGCTCACACTTCCCTCTGGGCCATGACAAGGAGGGCACACCGCGCCCTGGGGGCTTGACGGGCTGCTCCAACTGGTGGCAGGTGGGGATGTTCCTGACCTTTTCAGTGTGAATAGGTCATGATTCATGGCTTGATTGCGATGTTTCTCACTTTGTTGCTGGAGGAAAAGGTGAATAGGCTGTTGTTTTCTTTCTTAGGAAAAACACACACCAAAAAACCAGTTGTCGGCGGGGTGGGCGGCAGGGTGAGCACACACGGTGACTGAGCGGCCAGTGCCCGGCAGTGGTGCTGTCCGCTGGCCCATTGAGGCAGCGCGGTCATCCGTGACTCTAGAAAACTCTCCTCCCAGACTGCACCTGGGCATGGTTTACTGCCTGGAGGTCTGTTGCCGTCACCAGTTCCTTTTCTTTTCCCTGCTCCTCAGCGCTCCCTCCTTCCTGCAAATAAACTTAAGCTTTTTGTTACCTAGACTGCCTCTACTAAATATGAGCTAAACATAGGCCTTGGAAAATTTAAGGAAATTAAAAGGCTGCGGTTTAATTTAAAGGGGGTCCTCTGGTTGGGGCAGGCCGGAGCGGCAGGGACACCTCGCTGGCTCTGCGGGGAGGTGGGCGGGACCAGCGATGGGACCAGCTTGAATGCGCACCTGCTTTCTCAGGCCAATTTAAACCCATTTTCAGTTGGGAGGGAGAGCCGTGAGGCAGAGGGGCCTTGAGCCTGAGCCGTGGGGGCTTGCGTGCTGGGCGTCTGGGCAGGTGAGCCCGCGGCAGGAAAGGACCATCCCTCGTGTGTTTTCTTTGAGGAAAAGCACACTCACAGCTGGTCGTGTGCTTTTAAAGCCACGCAAGTCCCTTGTCTTCAAAGAACTTTTTAAAAGTAAACAATACACCCTTCGTTCTGCTTCTGTTTGTTTTGTAGGATTGAAGACATACCGCCTCCCACTAAAAAGTTAGCCCCTGAGCTGGCGCCTTCCGTGCTGTTCACGGGGTTTGAGCCCGTGCAGGTGCAGCAGTATGTCAAGGTGAGCCACCCGCTCGCGGGGCTGCACGGGGTCCTTCCTGTCCGCCGAGGACACTCGCCTCCTCTCTGCGGTGAGGCGGGTTCAGGTGACCGACCACAGCCACGCATACGGCGACGCTGCCGAGGGTCACCGGCCACAGGGCGAGGGACGTCCTCCCCTCCGGGCCTCTGCGTGGGACCTCCATCTGCTCACAGTAGTTCCTGGCTGGAGGCCATGCGGGGCTGAGTGTTTGTGTTTTCACAAAAATTTCAAATAAACTTCTTGAAATAGCCAAGGGCACTGGCTCTCCTGGTTTGTGGGGGGCTGGCTAGAGTCTAAGGGGGCCTGTGTCGTGATGTGTTCAGACATTTCACTTGTTATTTTTTTAAGGAAAAGAAGCAATTATAAATGCTACTGTTACAAACTTAGTATAATTTCATTTTTTTACCTTAGTCCAGTTATTGAGACCATTTTTTATGTTTGTGTCTTGTCAGTTTTCATGCTATCATTTTTAAAACAGAGATGGTAGCTTACCTGTGCCTCCTGGCCACGCAGTTCAGCGTAGGCAGTCTGGACGCTCGCTGTGAGGAGAGCCTCCTTGCCCACAGGGCCATGTGGTTGGGTCCTAGTGTGTGTGCAACCGACCAAAGAAATGCCCTGGGGCTCCACCTTTCACTCCCACAGGCTGGGGGGCTGTCCTCTCCCGCAGCCTGGGGGCTGTCGGCTGCTGTGTGTCTGCGGCTGAGAGCTGTACCCTACGTCTCACCCTGGACGTGTTGCTCTGGGCCACACGGCACACACGATGCAGCTCCTGCTCTCACTCCTGTCTCTGTCTCTGCCTTCAGAAGCTCTACATTCTCGGGGGCGACATTGCCGAGTCTGCGCACAAGTGCACGCACCTGATTGCCAGCAAGGTGACGCGCACGGTCAAGTTCCTGACGGCCGTGTCCGTGGTGAGGCACATTGTGACTCCCGAGTGGCTGGACGAGAGCCTGAAGTGCCAGAAGTTTATTGGTGAGCAGCGCCAGCACCTCAGCTTTAAAGTTTTTGTCCCCCAATGAAAGCAAACATCTCCCCTTTTTACTTCCAGTGTCAGTGTCTCCGTCTCACACACTAACTCCGTGGTGAGCGCTCTCCAGTCTCGGGGGCTCAGCTTCATCTGTGCCTGGAGATGGACGTTTTAGATGCTTCACTCAGTGTGCCTCCGTCACCTGGGCCTCCGACAGGCCACCGGCAGGCCTCTGTCCCTTTTCCTTCGTCGGAATTCATCTTTCTAATTCCTCCCCTGCTTGGACATTCTGTCTCCTTCCAGCTTGCCTATCTGTGATTCGCTGCTGGTTGATTCTGTGTTTCCAGCAGTCGATAAACTGCAGCCTTTCTTTGTGATTCAATGGCTCTTGCCACGGGCAAGCAAACTGGCCAAGAATGGTTGTCACATTTTTAAAGCACTGTTTTAAAATAGCGATATTTAACCGTGAGCAGCAAGAGTTTTTAAACATGCCATACCCGACTAGTCAGGGCCCTGTCCTCTTTTCCTTTAGATTGTCAAATAAAAATGACAATAGCCAACGCAACAATAGTGTCCGATGTAAATGCCCTGTCTTGCACCATAAAGATATAGATCATATAATAGAGACACATCTTATTGGTCACCTCACATAAGGCTGTGTGTGATTGGTTAATTCAGAAATTCTTATATACAAGTATAAGCACCTGATTTTGTAAACAGTCACTTTGGCCCTGGCTGGGTGGCTCAGTTGGTTGGAGCGTTGTCCTATCCACCACAAGGTTGTGGGTTGACTCCTGGTCAGGGCACATACCTAGGTTGCCGTCTGTATAGGAGACAGCCAGTCAATGTTTCTCTCACATCTATGTTTCTCTCTCTCTCCCTTTCCTCTCTCTCAAAAAAATAAAAACACTCTTAGGTGAGAACTAATAAAAAAACAAACTATTCCTTTATAAATTGCTGTGCACTTCCATGTACTTAAAGGAACTATGTTTTTGGTAAATCAGTACCATTTGACTACTTGAGTCTAGTGTCCTCAGGTCCCTGTGGCCACTGCACAGCAGGGACGGCTGCCCTTGCTGTCTGAAGGTGTGGAGGGCGGGGCCGAGGTGAGGGGCGTGGCTTTCCCACGTGTTTTAGGGGGCTAAATACGCTGTGGTCTGGGAGAGGGAGCCCGTCTGCCTGTGGGGCCTGCGGGTG